>NW_027003875.1:78184-159588 GCF_036934945.1 Oncorhynchus masou masou
ATCATGTGGTTTCTATGTGTCAGTACACCACCATCATGTGGTTTCTATGTGTCAGTACACCACCATCATGTGGTTTCTATGTGTCAGTACACCACCATCATGTGGTTTCTATCAGTACACCACCATCAGTACACCACCATCATGTGGTTTCTATGTGTCAGTACACCACCATCATGTGGTTTCTATGTGTCAGTACACCACCATCATGTGGTTTCTATGTCAGTACACCACCATCATGTGGTTTCTATGTCAGTACACCACCATCATGTGGTTTCTATGTCAGTACACCACCATCATGTGGTTTCTATGTGTCAGTACACCACCATCATGTGGTTTCTATGTCAGTACACCACCATCATGTGGTTTCTATGTGTCAGTACACCACCATCATGTGGTTTCTATGTCAGTACACCACCATCATGTGGTTTCTATGTGTCAGTACACCACCATCATGTGGTTTCTATGTGTCAGTACACCACCATCATGTGGTTTCTATGTCAGTACACCACCATCATGTGGTTTCTATGTGTCAGTACACCACCATCATGTGGTTTCTATGTCAGTACACCACCATCATGTGGTTTCTATGTCAGTACACCACCATCATGTGGTTTCTATGTCAGTACACCACCATCATGTGGTTTCTATGTCAGTACACCACCATCATGTGGTTTCTATGTCAGTACACCACCATCATGTGGTTTCTATGTCAGTACACCACCATCATGTGGTTTCTATGTCAGTACACCACCATCATGTGGTTTCTATGTCAGTACACCACCATCATGTGGTTTCTATGTGTCAGTACACCACCATCATGTGGTTTCTATGTCAGTACACCACCATCATGTGGTTTCTATGTGTCAGTACACCACCATCATGTGGTTTCTATGTCAGTACACCACCATCATGTGGTTTCTATGTGTCAGTACACCACCATCATGTGGTTTCTATGTCAGTACACCACCATCATGTGGTTTCTATGTCAGTACACCACCATCATGTGGTTTCTATGTGTCAGTACACCACCATCATGTGGTTTCTATGTCAGTACACCACCATCATGTGGTTTCTATGTGTCAGTACACCACCATCATGTGGTTTCTATGTCAGTACACCACCATCATGTGGTTTCACCACCACCATCATGTGGTTTCTATGTCAGTACACCACCATCATGTGGTTTCTATGTCAGTACACCACCATCATGTGGTTTCTATGTCAGTACACCACCATCATGTGGTTTCTATGTGTCACCATCACCACCACCATCATGTGGTTTCTATGTATGTACACCACCATCATGTGGTTTCTATGTGTCAGTACACCACCATCATGTGGTTTCTATGTCAGTACACCACCATCATGTGGTTTCTATGTCAGTACACCACCATCATGTGGTTTCTATGTCAGTACACCACCATCATGTGGTTTCTATGTCAGTACACCACCATCATGTGGTTTCTATGTCAGTACACCACCATCATGTGGTTTCTATGTCAGTACACCACCATCATGTGGTTTCATCATGTGGTTTCTATGTCAGTACACCACCATCATGTGGTTTCTATGTCAGTACACCACCATCATGTGGTTTCTATGTCAGTACACCACCATCATGTGGTTTCTATGTCAGTACACCACCATCATGTGGTTTCTATGTGTCAGTACACCACCATCATGTGGTTTCTATGTCAGTACACCACCATCATGTGGTTTCTATGTCAGTACACCACCATCATGTGGTTTCTATGTCAGTACACCACCATCATGTGGTTTCTATGTCAGTACACCACCATCATGTGGTTTCTCATGTGGTTTCTATGTGTCAGTACACCACCATCATGTGGTTTCTATGTCAGTACACCACCATATGTCAGTACACCACCATCATGTGGTTTCTATGTCAGTACACCACCATCATGTGGTTTCTATGTCAGTACACCACCATCATGTGGTTTCTATGTCAGTACACCACCATCATGTGGTTTCTATGTGTCAGTACACCACCATCATGTGGTTTCTATGTCAGTACACCACCATCATGTGGTTTCTATGTCAGTACACCACCATCATGTGGTGTCAGTACACCACCATCATGTGGTTTCTATGTGTCAGTACACCACCATCATGTGGTTTCTATGTCATACACCACCATCATGTGGTTTCTATGTCAGTACACCACCATCATGTGGTTTCTATGTGTCAGTACACCACCATCATGTGGTTTCTATGTCAGTACACCACCATCATGTGGTTTCTATGTCAGTACACCACCATCATGTGGTTTCTATGTCAGTACACCACCATCATGTGGTTTCTATGTGTCAGTACACCACCATCATGTGGTTTCTATGTCAGTACACCACCATCATGTGGTTTCTATGTCAGTACACCACCATCATGTGGTTTCTATGTCAGTACACCACCATCATGTGGTTTCTACACCATCATGTGGTTTCTATGTCAGTACACCACCATCATGTGGTTTCTATGTCAGTACACCACCATCATGTGGTTTCTATGTGTCAGTACACCACCATCATGTGGTTTCTATGTCAGTACACCACCATCATGTGGTTTCTATGTCAGTACACCACCATCATGTGGTTTCTATGTCAGTACACCACCATCATGTGTCAGTACACCACCATCATGTGGTTTCTATGTCAGTACACCACCATCATGTGGTTTCTATGTGTCAGTACACCACCATCATGTGGTTTCTATGTCAGTACACCACCATCATGTGGTTTCTATGTGTCAGTACACCACCATCATGTGGTTTCTATGTGTCAGTACACCACCATCATGTGGTTTCTATGTGGTTTGTGTCAGTACACCACCATCATGTGGTTTCTATGTGTCAGTACACCACCATCATGTGGTTTCTATGTGTCAGTACACCACATCATCATGTGGTTTCTATGTCAGTACACCACCATCATGTGGTTTCTATGTCAGTACACCACCATCATGTGGTTTCTATGTCAGTACACCACCATCATGTGGTTTCTATGTCAGTACACCACCATCATGTGGTTTCTATGTCAGTACACCACCATCATGTGGTTTCTATGTCAGTACACCACCATCATGTGGTTTCTATGTGTCAGTACACCACCATCATGTGGTTTCTATGTGTCAGTACACCACCATCATGTACACCACCATGGTTTCTATGTCAGTACACCACCATCATGTGGTTTCTATGTCAGTACACCACCATCATGTGGTTTCTATGTTTACACCACCATCATGTGGTTTCTATGTGTCAGTACACCACCATCATGTGGTTTCTATGTCAGTACACCACCATCATGTGGTTTCTATGTGTCAGTACACCACCATCATGTGGTTTCTATGTCAGTACACCACCATCATGTGGTTTCTATGTACACCACCATCAGTGTGGTTTCTATGTCAGTACACCACCATCATGGTTTCTATGTTCAGTACACCACCATCATGTGGTTTCATGTCAGTACACCACCATCATGTGGTTTCTATGTCAGTACACCACCATCATGTGGTTTCTATGTCAGTACACCACCATCATGTGGTTTCTATGTGTCAGTACACCACCATCATGTGGTTTCTATGTGTCAGTACACCACCATCATGTGGTTTCTATGTGTCAGTACACCACCATCATGTGGTTTCTATGTCAGTACACCACCATCATGTGGTTTCTATGTCAGTACACCACCATCATGTGGTTTCTCTTTTCATGTGGTTTCCTAACCACCATCATGTGGTTTCCAGTAGCCACCATCATGTGGAGTAGTAGTGCTGATCTCGGATCAGATCCTCCTTGTCCATGCAATCTTATTAGTTATGATATAAAACAAAAACTGATCCTAGATCATCACAGTGACAATATCGGAAAAGACCCTGATATTTTCCAGGCTATATCACATCCGGGTGTGATTGGGAGTCCCGTATGGCGTGGCACAATTGGCCCAGCGGCGTCGTCCGGGTTTGGCCGGTGTAGGCAGTCATTGTAAGAATAAGAATTTGTTCTTAACTGACTTGCCTCGTTAAATAAAGGTTAAATGAGATCACAGGTAACCTGGTCCCCAGGCTCCAGATAATGAGCCGGCTGGTCAATGAGATCACAGGTAACCAGTTTCTCAAGAGGGCGTGCCTGAGTAAATACTGAGAGGAACTTTCCACCAGTATAACCAGTGGTATCAGAGAGAGAGAGACTTTCCACCAGTATAACCAGTGGTATCAGAGAGAGAGAGAGACTTTCCACCAGTATAACCAGTGGTATCAGAGAGAGAGACTTTCCACCAGTATAACCAGTGGTATCAGAGAGAGAGAGAGACTTTCCACCAGTATAACCAGTGGTATCAGAGAGAGACTTTCCACCAGTATAACCAGTGGTATCAGAGAGAGAGAGACTTTCCACCAGTATAACCAGTGGTATCAGAGAGAGAGACTTTCCACCAGTATAACCAGTGGTATCAGAGAGAGAGAGACTTTCCACCAGTATAACCAGTGGACTTTCCACCAGTATAACCAGTGGTATCAGAGAGAGAGAGACTTTCCACCAGTATAACCAGTGGTATCAGAGAGAGAGACTTTCCACCAGTATAACCAGTGGTATCAGAGAGAGAGACTTTCCACCAGTATAACCAGTGGTATCAGAGAGAGAGACTTTCCACCAGTATAACCAGTGGTATCAGAGAGAGACTTTCCACCAGTATAACCAGTGGTATCAGAGAGAGAGACTTTCCACCAGTATAACCAGTGGTATCAGAGAGAGAGACTTTCCACCAGTATAACCAGTGGTATCAGAGAGAGAGAGACTTTCCACCAGTATAACCAGTGGTATCAGAGAGAGAGAGACTTTCCACCAGTATAACCAGTGGTATCAGAGAGAGAGAGAGAGACTTTCCACCAGTATAACCAGTGGTATCAGAGAGAGAGAGAGACTTTCCACCAGTATAACCAGTGGTATCAGAGAGAGATACTTTCCACCAGCATAACCAGTGGTATCAGAGAGAGAGAGACTTTCCACCAGTATAACCAGTGGTATCAGAGAGAGAGAGACTTTCCACCAGTATAACCAGTGGTATCAGAGAGAGAGACTTTCCACCAGTATAACCAGTGGTATCTGAGAGAGAGAGACTTTCCACCAGTATAACCAGTGGTATCAGAGAGAGAGAGAGACTTTCCACCAGTATAACCAGTGGTATCAGAGAGAGAGAGACTTTCCACCAGTATAACCAGTGGTATCAGAGAGAGAGAGACTTTCCACCAGTATAACCAGTGGTATCAGAGAGAGAGAGACTTTCCACCAGATACTTTCCACCAGCATAACCAGTGGTATCAGAGAGAGAGAGACTTTCCACCAGTATAACCAGTGGTATCAGAGAGTGAGAGACTTTCCACCAGTATAACCAGTGGTATCAGAGAGAGAGACTTTCCACCAGTATAACCAGTGGTATCAGAGAGAGAGACTTTCCACCAGTATAACCAGTGGTATCAGAGAGAGAGAGACTTTCCACCAGTTGTATCTGAGAGAGTCTATTTAATTTATATTGTTCTCTATGTTCAAAATGTTTGAAAATATGTTTTATAGTTTTATGCTCATTAATTCATTGTGGATTTATGGTAGAACTTTGAGAATTGATTTTGATATGCCACATCATTTAATTTCTCACACAAGAACATTAATTAAGAGTCTGTAATAGAATATCACTCATCCAGTCTCACAGTAAGAATAGGTTTTATTACTCAATTATGCTGAGTCATTAACTAAAATTCATTATTACACTTCTCTACCCACCCTCCCTCTCCTCCCTCCCCCCCCCCCCTTCCCATCTCCCTCCTCCCTCTCACTGGGAAGAAAGAACGGAGGGAGGATCCAGCACAGCTGAGGCGGTTGGTTGGTTGCTAACCAACCAGTTAAACAGGAACAACTAGACAAGCAGAGGAAAGAGAGGACACATGTAGGATGGAGACGTTGATAAAGCACATTCCAGAAACCTTGTTCCTTACATAATAAACTAGTTAACATGTTACTGTAAGTTGCTCTCAACACTTTCCATTAAGTTGTTCTGTAACACTTACCATTAAGTTGCTCTCAACACTTTCCATTAAGTTGTTGTTCTCTGTAACACTTTCCATTAAGTTGCTCTGTAACACTTTCATTAGTTGCTCTGTAACACTCTACAGTAAGTTGTTCTGTAACACTCTACGGTAAGTTGTTCTGTAACACTCTACATTAAGTTGCTCTGTAACACTTTCCATTAAGTTGTTCTGTAACACTCTACGGTAAGTTGCTCTGTAACACTTTCCATTAAGTTGCTCTGTAACACTCTACAGTAAGTTGTTCTGTAACACTCTACGGTAAGTTGTTCTGTAACACTCTACAGTAAGTTGTTCTGTAACACTCTACGGTAAGTTGTTCTGTAACACTCTACGGTAAGTTGTTCTGTAACACTCTACGGTAAGTTGTTCTGTAACACTCACCATTAAGTTGCTCTGTAACACTTTCCATTAAGTTGTTCTGTAACACTCTACGGTAAGTTGCTCTGTAACACTTACCATTAAGTTGCTCTGTAACACTCTACAGTAAGTTGTTCTGTAACACTCTACGGTAAGTTGTTCTGTAACACTCTACGGTAAGTTGCTCGTAACACTTACCATTAAGTTGCTCTGTAACACTCTACGGTAAGTTGCTCTGTAACACTCACCATTAAGTTGCTCTGTAGTTGTTCTGTAACACTCAGTAAGTCAACACTCACCATTGTTTCTGTAACACTTTACATTAAGTTGCTCTGTAACACTCTACGGTAAGTTGCTCTCTCACTCAGTGGTAGTTGTTCTGTAAACTAGTAAGTTGTTCTGTAAACTCTACAACTCATGTATTCACGTACATTAACACTCTTAAGTTGCTCTGACCCAACATACAGTTGTTCTGTAAATCGGTAGTTGCTCTGTAAAACGGTAAGAACACTCTGCGGTAAGGTGTTCTGTAACACTTTACATTAAGTTGTTCTGTAACACTTTACATTAAGTTGCTCTGTAACACTCTGCGGTAAGTTGCTCTCATACAGTGGTAGTAGTAAAAACTACAACTCATGTATTCACGTACATTCACTTAGTGACCCAACATACAGACTAGAACTCTAGAAACAGAACATATATGTAAATATATATACCATATATATATATACTGTATATGGTATATATATATATATATGGTATATATATATATATATACACAGGTTATATGACTATGCAACACCTCTCATGTTCACCATGTAGCCTACACAACTATATTGGCCCTGTATCAGATCCTCCAATACGGTACATTCCTTGTCCATTATAAACTGTAGACATTGTTCCCTTCACAATAGAGAAAGCAGAGCTAACTCTCTCTCCCTGGTGTTGGTATAGCAGGGCCTCTACGTGGTGTCAGTGGTAAGACAACCCCTCAGTGTTCCCGTGCCTCAAGTCTCTCTTTACAGCAATCAATCCCCGACCCATGCTCATCTTTACCTGCAAGTCGGTCTTGCTCCTTCAACCTGCCAGGGATTCACATGAATTATTTGCCGAGGATACTGAAGGCATTTGATAGTGCACTTTCTCTCTGAGTCTTGGTGTCTCTTTCTGTCTCGGTGCCTCTCATGTGTCTCTGTGTCAGTCTCTCTTTCTGTCTCCCTTTCTCTGTTTGCATTGTCAGAATGTACCACGTGCCGGTAGGACATAAAAAATACTTTGGCACATGATATGTGTTGGTTATCTAGTCCTTCTAATGAAGTAACTGTAGCCTGTACTTGTAAATGTCACTGAAGTTCTCATTAAACAGGTAAAACAACTTACAACCAGAAACACACAACAATGGTCTCCATGAGAGGTGCTGGGTTTGCAACCCTCGCCATTCTTTATTCAGGACTTGTTGCCAACAACATATGGGGCAGTTATGTGGTGAGCATCGGTAGTTGTAGACCTATATGGTAATGGGGTGAATATGGAGGCATGTTCACAGGGGCCTCTTTTTCTTTTGATCTTAGGACCAATATTTCAACCATTATCAACCAGACCACCATCATAAAGTGTAATACATGTAGGAAATAAGACGATGCCTTTTCCTCTCAGTTCATAAACGATCACTTCATTTGCAGACACTGACTGAACCAGCCCTGTTTCCTTCAGTGACTGAATTACATCCTGTCCATGGCATTGAGTACAAACAGGAATACAAGGAACACACTGGACAAGTTCAAACTATATGGCACTACAATATATATATTATTGACAGAATGGACAAAGTGACACGTTTCAGTTAATTAAGTGCAATAAATTGTCTTCATGAGAGCATGAGTGAAGAGAAAATTTGACCATACAATAACAAGAAATAGTGCGAAATGACGGTCAAGCAGTGCGCAATGACGCACCATGCATATGCTAGAGCCATATGGCTCTGTCTTTGTGGGCTATGCCAATATAATCCAAGGAAGTGTGGCAGCTACCATTGCCATCAATGTGAATATCACAAGCAGAACGACCAAGCAACGTGCTGTTGTACAAATCTTGACACGCCGTCTCCTGCGGTTGGGTTGGAGAACAACAGGGATAGTGTCCAGGCTAACCGCATCTTCATCGGCCATGGGGCGGCCCTGGGCACTGATGATGAAAATCTGAGAGTTTCTGTGGTCGGGAGTGATCAGTGACAGTATCCGTCGACTCCTGAATCTCTCTGAAATACACCTAAAACGTCTCACAATCCAGCTCAGTCCACTTGAATCAGACGGTGAGCTACTATGCCCTGACGCGCGTCGTGCTTCATGGTGATGCTGTGGGTAACCAGGTGCTGGTGGAGGGGCAGGAACCTTCAAGGTCTGCCCGCCTGCTGCCTCGAGAGGAACCCCAACCTCATGTTGCTTCTTGATGAAAGTCAGGTGTCGGCAGACAGGACAGATGATGGTGTCTCTGATGACGCCGTCCCTGTTGATACTGACCAAGGTTTTGACCAGACAGTCGTGGCAGAAAACGTGTCCGCAGCTCAGGGTCCTCTCCGTGCCAGAGAGCCTTTCATAACACACGGGACACTCTGAGTCCTCCTGGCTCTGCGAGTCCCGGTCTTCCGCTTGATGTCCGTCTAATGGTGTCATCCTGGAGCCTTTACGCGCTGCCTGGCAGTGCTATCCACACCGCTGGTGCACCATGGAATCTCCAAAAATCCTAATAACAGCTGTGCGCGACACCACGGGATTTGACTATAGCTCCAACAGCGAGAATAAAGCTGATTTCATTAGGTTAAGATCCCGAACCCATCTGCCTGAAAGCCTGTTGCACTGGCTGAGTGAAACAAAACACGTGCCACTCCTCCCGTACAGGGCAGTGTCTCCGTCTCAGGGAGGGCTGTCATCTATATCCATAGGCTACACCTGTGTGACTCGCTGCTCTTCTGGTGCGTTCAGTTTCCCCTGAGTGACAAAATCAGACAAACAGGATTTGGAATGTTTGAGAAAGAACACTGCAAATGTAATTCCAGTGACAGCCATGTCCCACCATTCTCCAAACCACGCAGTCTGACCCACAGAACAGATAAACTATGTGTTATTGAGGTTGACTTCATAGAAATGCCTTGTAATTAATTTGATATTGGTGCGCACCCTTACGGAAAAGATTACAGTATAACTGCCATTAGAGTGAGTATAATTGCAGTATGCTGCAAATACTGTGTACAAAATAACACAGTTCTTCTACTGTTGTAATTCTTCCAGTGCAACTGCAGTTAGTTACAGTGTAGTATAACTCACTGCAGTTATTCTGCAATTACTGTGTCCAAAATACCAGAGTCAAATACACGTTTACTGCAGTTTCAAAAGTGCAACCATTTTTTGTAAGGGCATAGCCAATAAGCTAAACATAAAATAAATACTGGCCCACTGAATACAACATTTTGGCTATATCCACTCAAATACGAAATACTCGCAACCGGCTACTATGGGAAGTGCAGTATTGCTACAACTATTAGACTATTAAATTCCTTTCTAGGCTGCCTGTGAATGAGGATTTGATAGGCGGTTCCTATGGAGGCTACTGCCTACGCATCATCTGACTTCACTGCATTACTAATTTCTCAGCATAATAGCGCCACCTTGTGGTCAGGACGAGGCAAATCAGAGGTCCAACCCTGGAGCGTCACATTTGACGTACGTATGATTTCATCACGTGCCACCGCGTCGGAAGCTACGTTACTTCCGAGAGTCGCGTTGGCGTTTTCTAAACAGAGACAGACATTTCGATGAAGACAGTCCAGGGTCAGAAGATGTGGCGACTGTAACTGAATCTGGAGCCAGACACACGGATTGGACATGCCCAGGTTAGGACTTTGATTTACATGTTTACATTGGTTACTTTACCAAAATCTAGCTAGCTGGTTAACCTGTGTTTTCGACTTGAGCAGGCTTTGAACGACGAGCAGCCAGCGGCTCACCAAACCAGTGACAGCTGAAAATAGGTTGTTGAACTTGCCGTTTGGTGCCATGTTAGTCTTGCTAGCTAATAATTGTGTATTTGATTTAGCGACAGTGATGTTGACGAGCTAATGGTTTCCTTTTCTGGCATACTAGTTACACATGTTTTACTGTGTAGAAACAGTCCGTATCAGACAGTGTTGACATGTTGTCTAGTGGTGGTTTCGTATGACAAGCAAAAAAAGCCGGCTACCAGTAACGTTACCAGCCGGTCTCATCCCTGGAACCAGTTAGAGGTGATTCACGTCAGGACTGAGTGATTACCGGTCTCGTTGCCTGTGGATACCACGTCCTATTTATTCCGCCTCACCTTGTCCCTCACTGACCGCACCTGGTCAGCCGACTCCTGTAAACTACATACAGTTGATCTTAGCTAATGTAATAATGTGGCATTTAGCCTAGAATGTTTCTTGCCACCAAATATTCCGGGAATGTAAATGTTGTTTATCATCATAGGGGTGGATGTGTCTTAATTGTACATAGAGTAAGAATTTCACCTAAATTGTAGCTACTGCTTTGTTCCGTGGAGTCTTAAGCTGCTGCTGTGGAAACCAATGTAATGATGCCAGCCGGTAGCCACATGCACTTAGCTAGTATAAAAACGGTCTAAGATCTCTACCAAATAAGGCATTCCCCAGGGTCTCACAACCACCGTAACTCTGTGACTGGATGTCACAACAGGGAGTATGTCTGGTCTGCTGCACAGCCTGCCTACTATACACACTGCTACACACTAGCCCTGAACCCTCAAAGCCTGTCCCAGACCTCTGGTGGAAGTGGGAGGATTTTAGTTTCCTGGAAATAACGTAACTCACAGAGAATTTGGTGTGAGCCCGCGTAGTGCGTCAGCCACTCTCACTCCGAGTAAACAGCCAGACAGAGAGACGTCATCTGCATCAGAGGGAAGAGGAAGCCAAGAGGAGAGTGGACAGGAAAACCACAGACTCCACTACCTTCCTCTGTTGGCTAGTTAGCCTGCCCTGTTCTAAACCATGGGTAAATATAACCAGATGGTCCCTCTGCTGTTGGCTTGGTAGTAGAGTCTACATACTGTGGCCCAAATGGTACCCTATTCCCTATATAGTGTGCTTCTTTTGACCAATGCTTCACTGCTCTGGTCAAAAGTAGTGCACTTAATAGTGAGTAGGTTGCCATTTGGGACACGAGCCCACGTGTTCTGCACACCAGGATGCCACCCAACATGCCTGCGCTGGAATGGGTACAAAAATGGAGAGAAAAGAATCTGTCTCCCTTTTCCTGAAGCTGGGTCTTCTGTGCTGAAAATCACTGTCAGTGAGTGAACCTGGTATTGTCTTTCATATCCTGGTTTGTTGTTTGTAAATGAACACAAAACACTACTGCCAGCTGAGTGTAACCTAAAGATTTGTCTTATTTATCACCATGGAAACAACAGCTAGTCTGTTATTGAGACTCACATTCCAGTCTTTTGCTTCTCTGTGATAAAGGGATGAATGGAGAGACTTGTGTTTTCAAACCTTCCTCTCTCATAGCTCCGACTGAGATTTCACCTCAGTGGACGTGTTGTTCACGTGGTAGCCTAATAACATTACATCATGTTGGCTATACTATCATTAGCCCAGTTTGGCTACGCATAGCTAACATGATGCTAACATGATGATCTATCATTAGCCTAGTTCAGCTAAGGTCATCATGTTAGCTATACTATCATTAGCCTAGTTCAGCTAGTATCTTAGACTAGGCTATGTTGACAGTATCAAAACCAGTCTTCAGGACACAATCCAGTTATGTGCTAGTAAATTGCATCACCATGCTTCAGTCTCCACCTTGGTGTTGACATTCTCCTCAGTTTCCTGAGTGAGTCCCAGTAGTAGTGGTGTAACGACAGTTTCCTGAGTGAGTCCCAGTAGTAGTGGTGTAACGACAGTTTCCTGAGTGAGTCCCAGTAGTAGTGGTGTAACGACACGGTTTCCTGAGTGAGTCCCAGTAGTAGTGGTGTAACGACACGGTTTCCTGAGTGAGTCCCAGTAGTAGTGGTGTAACGACACGGTTTCCTGAGTGAGTCCCAGTAGTAGTGGTGTAACGACACGGTTTCCTGAGTGAGTCCCAGTAGTAGTGGTGTAACGACACGGTTTCCTGAGTGAGTCCCAGTAGTAGTGGTGTAACGACACGGTTTCCTGAGTGAGTCCCAGTAGTAGTGGTGTAACGACAGTTTCCTGAGTGAGTCCCAGTAGTAGTGGTGTAACGACAGTTTCCTGAGTGAGTCCCAGTAGTAGTGGTGTAATGACAGTTTCTGAGTGAGTCCCAGTAGTAGTGGTGTAACGACAGTTTCCTGAGTGAGTCCCAGTAGTAGTGGTGTAACGACAGTTTCCTGAGTGAGTCCCAGTAGTAGTGGTGTAACGACAGTTTCCTGAGTGAGTCCCAGTAGTAGTGGTGTAACGACACGGTTTCCTGAGTGAGTCCCAGTAGTAGTGGTGTAACGACAGCACGGTTTCCTGAGTGAGTCCCAGTAGTAGTGGTGTAACGACACGGTTTCCTGAGTGAGTCCCAGTAGTAGTGGTGTAACGACACGGTTTCCTGAGTGAGTCCCAGTAGTAGTGGTGTAACGACACGGTTTCCTGAGTGAGTCCCAGTAGTAGTGGTGTAAGCGACACGGTTTCCTGAGTGAGTCCCAGTAGTAGTGGTGTAACGACACGGTTTCCTGAGTGAGTCCCAGTAGTAGTGGTGTAACGACAGTTTCCTGAGTGAGTCCCAGTAGTAGTGGTGTAACGACAGTTTCCTGAGTGAGTCCCAGTAGTAGTGGTGTAACGACACGGTTTCCTGAGTGAGTCCCAGTAGTAGTGGTGTAACGACACGGTTTCCTGAGTGAGTCCCAGTAGTAGTGGTGTAACGACACAGTTTCCTGAGTGAGTCCCAGTAGTAGTGGTGTAACGACAGTTTCCTGAGTGAGTCCCAGTAGTAGTGGTGTAACGACACGGTTTCCTGAGTGAGTCCCAGTAGTAGTGGTGTAACGACACGGTTTCCTGAGTGAGTCCCAGTAGTAGTGGTGTAACGACACGGTTTCCTGAGTGAGTCCCAGTAGTAGTGGTGTAACGACAGTTTCTGAGTGAGTCCCAGTAGTAGTGGTGTAACGACACAGTTTCCTGAGTGAGTCCCAGTAGTAGTGGTGTAACGACACGGTTTCCTGAGTGAGTCCCAGTAGTAGTGGTGTAACGACACGGTTTCCTGAGTGAGTCCCAGTAGTAGTGGTGTAACGACACGGTTTCCTGAGTGAGTCCCAGTAGTAGTAGTGGTGTAACGACGGTTTCCTGAGTGAGTCCCAGTAGTAGTGGTGTAACGACAGTTTCCTGAGTGAGTCCCAGTAGTAGTAGTGGTGTAACGACAGTTTCCTGAGTGAGTCCCAGTAGTAGTGGTGTAACGACAGTTTCCTGAGTGAGTCCCAGTAGTAGTAGTGGTGTAACGACAGTTTCCTGAGTGAGTCCCAGTAGTAGTAGTGGTGTAACGACAGTTTCCTGAGTGAGTCCCAGTAGTAGTGGTGTAACGACAGTTTCCTGAGTGCGTCCCAGTAGTAGTGGTGTAACGACAGTTTCCTGAGTGCGTCCCAGTAGTAGTGGTGTAATGACAGTTTCCTGAGTGAGTCCCAGTAGTAGTGGTGTAACGACAGTTTCCTGAGTGCGTCCCAGTAGTAGTGGTGTAACGACAGTTTCCTGAGTGCGTCCCAGTAGTAGTGGTGTAACGACAGTTTCCTGAGTGAGTCCCAGTAGTAGTGGTGTAACGACACGGTTTCCTGAGCTGCATACACACACACATGCTCTGCATACCATACCATACATACACCTAGAGTAATGTGAGAGAGAACAGCTATTCTCCTTTTGACCCCATGACCCCTGGGACCTGTCTAACTGACAGATGACCTTCCCTTGTTAACTGAATTAAAAGCCATTTGACATTCTGTTTAGCGGAGTGCAGTATAGAGGACGGTGCTGGTGTTGGGGTGGCTGACCAGACCGCTGACCCATCCGTCTGTTAGGGGCTGGCCTGCTGTTGGTGTTGGGGTGGCTGACCAGACCGCTGACCCATCCGTCTGTTAGAGGGCTGGCCTGCTGTTGGTGTTGGGGTGGCTGACCAGACCGCTGACCCATCCGTCTGTTAGAGGGCTGGCCTGCTGTTGGTGTTGGGGTGGCTGACCAGACCGCTGACCCATCCGTCTGTTAGAGGGCTGGCCTGCTGTTGGTGTTGGGGTGGCTGACCAGACCGCTGACCCATCCGTCTGTTAGAGGGCTGGCCTGCTGTTGGTGTTGGGGTGGCTGACCAGACCGCTGACCCATCCGTCTGTTAGAGGGCTGGCCTGCTGTTGGTGTTGGGGTGGCTGACCAGACCGCTGACCCATCCGTCTGTTAGAGGGCTGGCCTGCTGTTGGTGTTAGGGGTGACTGTTAGAGGGCTGGCCTGCTGTTGGTGTTGGGGTGACTGTTAGAGGGCTGGCCTGCTGTTGGTGTTGGGGTGGCTGACCAGACCGCTGACCCATCCGTCTGTTAGAGGGCTGGCCTGCTGTTGGTGTTGGGGTGGCTGACCAGACCGCTGACCCATCCGTCTGTTAGAGGGCTGGCCTGGTGTTGGGGTGGCTGACCAGACCGCTGACCCATCCGTCTGTTAGAGGGCTGGCCTGCTGTTGGTGTTGGGGTGGCTGACCAGACCGCTGACCCATCCGTCTGTTAGAGGGCTGGCCTGCTGTTGGGGTGGCTGACCAGACCGCTGACCCATCCGTCTGTTAGAGGGCTGGCCTGCTGTTGGTGTTGGGGTGGCTGACCAGACCGCTGACCCATCCGTCTGTTAGAGGGCTGGCCTGCTGTTGGTGTTGGGGTGGCTGACCAGACCGCTGACCCATCCGTCTGTTAGAGGGCTGGCCTGCTGTTGGTGTTGGGGTGGCTGACCAGACCGCTGACCCATCCGTCTGTTAGAGGGCTGGCCTGCTGTTGGGGTGGCTGACCAGACCGCTGACCCATCCGTCTGTTAGAGGGCTGGCCTGCTGTTGGGGTGGCTGACCAGACCGCTGACCCATCCGTCTGTTAGAGGGCTGGCCTGCTGTTGGTGTTGTGGTGGCTGACCAGACCGCTGACCCATCCGTCTGTTAGAGGGCTGGCCTGCTGTTGGTGTTGGGGTGGCTGACCAGACCGCTGACCCATCCGTCTGTTAGAGGGCTGGCCTGCTGTTGGTGTTGGGGTGGCTGACCAGACCGCTGACCCATCCGTCTGTTAGAGGGCTGGCCTGCTGTTGGTGTTGGGGTGGCTGACCAGACCGCTGACCCATCCGTCTGTTAGAGGGCTGGCCTGCTGTTGGTGTTGGGGTGGCTGACCAGACCGCTGACCCATCCGTCTGTTAGAGGGCTGGCCTGCTGTTGGTGTTGGGGTGGCTGACCAGACCGCTGACCCATCCGTCTGTTAGAGGGCTGGCCTGCTGTTGGTGTTGGGGTGGCTGACCAGACCGCTGACCCATCCGTCTGTTAGAGGGCTGGCCTGCTGTTGGTGTTGGGGTGGCTGACCAGACCGCTGACCCATCCGTCTGTTAGAGGGCTGGCCTGCTGTTGGGGTGGCTGACCAGACCGCTGACCCATCCGTCTGTTAGAGGGCTGGCCTGCTGTTGGTGTTGGGGTGGCTGACCAGACCGCTGACCCATCCGTCTGTTAGAGGGCTGGCCTGCTGTTGGTGTTGGGGTGGCTGACCAGACCGCTGACCCATCCGTCTGTTAGAGGGCTGGCCTGCTGTTGGTGTTGGGGTGGCTGACCAGACCGCTGACCCATCCGTCTGTTAGAGGGCTGGCCTGCTGTTGGTGTTGGGGTGGCTGACCAGACCGCTGACCCATCCGTCTGTTAGAGGGCTGGCCTGCTGTTGGTGTTGGGGTGGCTGACCAGACCGCTGACCCATCCGTCTGTTAGAGGGCTGGCCTGCTGTTGGTGTTGGGGTGGCTGACCAGACCGCTGACCCATCCGTCTGTTAGAGGGCTGGCCTGCTGTTGGTGTTAGGGGTGACTGTTAGAGGGCTGGCCTGCTGTTGGTGTTAGGGGTGACTGTTAGAGGGCTGGCCTGCTGTTGGTGTTAGGGGTGACTGTTAGAGGGCTGGCCTGCTGTTGGTGTTAGGGGTGACTGTTAGAGGGCTGGCCTGCTGTTAGGGGTGACTGTTAGAGGGCTGGCCTGCTGTTGGTGTTAGGGGTGACTGTTAGAGGGCTGGCCTGCTGTTGGTGTTAGGGGTGACTGTTAGAGGGCTGGCCTGCTGTTGGTGTTAGGGGTGACTGTTAGAGGGCTGGCCTGCTGTTGGTGTTAGGGGTGACTGTTAGAGGGCTGGCCTGCTGTTGGTGTTGATGTGGCTGACCGCTGTGCTGACTCATCCGTCGTGTTAAAGCTACAATATGTCACAAAGCTACAACATTTTTTGGGGCGATCTGACCAAATTCACATAGAAATGTGAGTTATAGATCTGTCATTCCCGTTGAAAGCAAGTCTAAGAAGCAGTGTGTCTGTTCTATCTGTGCTATTTCTATGCTTCCCGTTCTGCATTTTCGTTTATGCGTCTTTTACTTCCAGGTTTTGTACACTAGCTTCAAACAGCCGTATATATACGATATTTTTGCTCACAGCGGTTTAGACAGTACAATGATTCTCTACACAATGACTGCTTGTTTTGTCACATAAACTGAAATTAGGCAAACTATTAGAACTTTAGCAACCAGGAAGTGGAGGAGTGATTTCTGCACAGTGTAACTTTAGAGTGCTGGTGTTGGGACGGGTTGAAGCGACTGACCCGTGCATGCTGGAGATCCTCTACACCAGAGATGATCACTAGTAGTCTTGCCTATTCCTGGAGCCACTGGGAGGGCTGGGGACTCCCTGCTGTTCAACCTCACTCACACACACACACACTGGACCAAACAGACTCTTGGGGTTTAATCACAGGGCAGACATCCTCCCTCTGAGGTGTCTTTGGCCCAACCACAGCTTCATTCATAACACTGCTGCTCAGGGTTTCCACACTACTTCTGTTCCATGTGTTTATGATTGGCATTCAGCACACACAATGGCCGTGAATAGAAGTGAATGAAGCTTTTTGAGAACATGTCCAGTCCTCTGTGGCCCATGTAAAACACACAGGGTTAGATGTTTTAATGAGGAGGCCCTGGTCTGTATGAAGGGGGCCTGCTGGGGGCATCCTACATCAACTCCTCAGTAAGGAGGTCTACCAAATGGCTGGTTGTCACCCAGGTGTTGCTGCTGGGTCAGTGTATCAGGCCCTTGTTGTTAGAAGAGAGGTGGACAGCCAGCCAGGCCTCCTGACAGACAGCCAGCCAGGCCTCCCTGACAGACAGCCAGCCAGGCCTCCTGACAGACAGCCAGCCAGGCCTCCTGACAGACAGCCAGCCAGGCCTCCTGACAGACAGCCAGCCAGGCCTCCTGACAGACAGCCAGCCAGGCCTCCTGACAGACAGCCAGCCAGGCCTCCTGACAGACAGCCAGCCAGGCCTCCTGACAGACAGCCAGCCAGGCCTCCTGACAGACAGCCAGCCAGGCCTCCTGACAGACAGCCAGCCAGGCCTCCTGACAGACAGCCAGCCAGGCCTCCTGACAGACAGCCAGCCAGGCCTCCTGACAGACAGCCAGCCAGGCCTCCTGACAGACAGCCAGCCAGGCCTCCTGACAGACAGCCAGCCAGGCCTCCTGACAGACAGCCAGCCAGGCCTCCTGACAGACAGCCAGCCAGGCCTCCTGACAGACAGCCAGCCAGGCCTCCTGACAGACAGCCAGCCAGGCCTCCTGACAGACAGCCAGCCAGACTCCGTGACAGACAGCCAGCCAGGCCTCCTGACAGACAGCCAGCCAGGCCTCCTGACAGACAGCCAGCCAGACTCCGTGACAGACAGCCAGCCAGGCCTCCTGACAGACAGCCAGCCAGGCCTCCTGACAGACAGCCAGCCAGGCCTCCTGACAGACAGCCAGCCAGGCCTCCTGACAGACAGCCAGCCAGACTCCGTGACAGACAGCCAGCCAGACTCCGTGACAGACAGCCAGCCAGACTCCGTGACAGACAGCCAGCCAGACTCCGTGACAGACAGCCAGCCAGACTCCGTGACAGACAGCCAGCCAGACTCCGTGACAGACAGCCAGCCAGACTCCGTGACAGACAGCCAGCCAGACTCCGTGACAGACAGCCAGCCAGACTCCGTGACAGACAGCCAGGCCGCCTGACAGACAGCCAGGCCTCCTGACAGACAGCCAGCTTGACTCCGTGACAGACAGCCTGAGCATATATTTAAGTACTTTTTTTAAAATTTGGCAATGACTTAGTCTGCTACTTTTCTTGGGTAAGAATAAACCCAATGTTTGGTTTTCTTCCATTCAAATGTTTCGACCTACATTCAGGATACGTCTGTCTCTAACTAACTTCAGGTGATCATGTTGTTCTCCTCTTCAGGTTGTTCTACCATGGACACAGACATGATACCAACATTCACTTCAAAAGACCAGGAGATTGACTACTGGAAGGCCTTATCCCTCAAGTATAAGAACAGGTATGTTCATGTCAACTGATCTTGGCTACTCATAGCTCATTTAACAAAATCATTGATTGATTTCTACATGGTTAAACATTGAGTTTCAGAGGATTAGACTCAGCAGTTTGTCATTGTATCTGTTAAACTACTCTCTTCTACATACATGTTCCAAATTGAAACTCAAGCTAGTCTTCTCAGTAATATAATTATACATGACCAGAACAGCACATGGCTTTGCTCTCGGCTCTGTTACATAAAACACGGCTTTTATGTTTGCTCATAACGCTGGAAGATGAACAACAAGGTTATGTCATAACAGTCATGTGATCATCTGACACATGACCTGTTCCTCTATAGGCCTTTGTTAACGTTACCATCGACACAGGAAGCAATGGATTCATTGGCCTAGATTAGGCCGAGTTAGTTTAGGTCTAGTTGTTCTTAGTGCTGGATAGTCATCATTTGTGCACACCGTAGCAAAACGTGTTGTAATGGAGAACATTTTGCAAGGAACATTAGCATTTCTTATTGTACTGGTTCAGGTAGTAGCCGACCTCACTGTTTCAGTCCCATTTCTTCCTTTTGGTTTCTATTGAATATGACTGGTGTCACTTTCACAGCCTATATCCAGCAGGGTTTTCCAGAACACACACAGCCTATATCCAGCAGGGTGTACTAGAACACATACAGCCTATATCCAGCAGGGTTTTCCAGAACACACACAGCCTATATCCAGCAGGGTGTTCTAGAACACACACAGCCTATATCCAGCAGGGTGTTCCAGAACACACACAGCCTATATCCAGCAGGGTGTTCTAGAACACACACAGCCTATATCCAGCAGGGTGTTCTAGAACACACACAGCCTATATCCAGCAGGGTGTACTAGAACACACACAGCCTATATCCAGCAGGGTGTACTAGAACACACACAGCCTATATCCAGCAGGGTGTACTAGAACACACACACAGCCTATATCCAGCGGGGTGTACTAGAACACACACAGCCTATATCCAGCAGGGTGTACTAGAACACACACAGCCTATATCCAGCAGGGTGTACTAGAACACACACAGCCTATATCCAGCAGGGTGTACTAGAACACACACAGCCTATATCCAGCGGGGTGTTCTAGAACACACACAGCCTATATCCAGTGGGGTGTTCTAGAACACACACACAGCCCATATCCAGTGGGGTGTTCTAGAACGCACACAGCCTATATCCAGTGGGGTGTTCTAGAACGCACACAGCCTATATCCAGTGGGGTGTTCTAGAACACACACAGCCTATATCCAGTGGGGTGTTCTAGAACACACACAGCCTATATCCAGTGGGGTGTTCTAGAACACACACAGCCTATATCCAGTGGGGTGTTCTAGAACACACACAGCCTATATCCAGTGGGGTGTTGTAGAACACACACAGCCTATATCCAGTGGGGTGTTGTAGAACACACACAGCCTATATCCAGTGGGGTGTTGTAGAACACACACAGCCTATATCCAGTGGTGTGTTGTAGAACACACACAGCCTATATCCAGTGGGGTGTTGTAGAACACACACAGAGCCTATATCCAGTGGGGTGTTGTAGAACACACACAGCCTATATCCAGTGGGGTGTTGTAGACACACACAGCCTATATCCAGTGGGGTGTTGTAGAACACACACAGCCTATATCCAGTGGGGTGTTCTAGAACACACACAGCCTATATCAAGTGGGGTGTTCTAGAACACACACAGCCTATATCCAGCGGGGTGTTCTAGAACACACACAGCCTATATCCAGCGGGGTGTTCTAGAACACACACAGCCTATATCCAGCAGGGTGTTCTAGAACACACACAGCCTATATCCAGCGGGGTGTTCTAGAACACACACAGCCTATATCCAGCGGGGTGTACTAGAACACACACAGCCTATATCCAGCGGGGTGTACTAGAACACACACAGCCTATATCCAGCGGGGTGTTCTAGAACACACACAGCCTATATCCAGCGGGGTGTTCTAGAACACACACAGCCTATATCCAGCGGGGTGTTCTAGAACACACACAGCCTATATCCAGCGGGGTGTTCTAGAACACACACAGCCTATATCCAGCGGGGTGTTCTAGAACACACACAGCCTATATTCAACGGGGTGTACTAGAACACACACAGCCTATATCCAGTGGGGTGTACTAGAACACACACAGCCTATATTCAACGGGGTGTTCTAGAACACACACAGCCTATATCCAGCGGGGTGTTCTAGAAGAATGAACCTTTCTTTTTGTGACAGTCAGACCTAGAGACAACTACCCTTCCTTCCTTCTATAGGGATTGAACAGACGAGAGTAATATATTATGTCATAGATGAGACCGCTAAGATCAGTGGAGTGAACGCACACACACGCACACACACTACTAAAACAGCTTTGTACTGACTGCAATCCCTCAGCTTTGCATCAAACACGTTTAGATCCTCTGTTACATAATGGCAAGACACACTACCAAATTTCTCAAACTCTGTTATTCAGCATGATATAGGTCTACAGTATTAACTCTGTTACTAGATCAACATGATATAGGTCTACAGTATTAACTGTTACTAGATCAACATGATATAGATCAACATGATATAGTCCTACAGTATTGACTCTGTTACTAGATCAACATGATATAGGTCTACAGTATTAACTATGTTACCAGATCAACATGATATAGGTCTACAGTATTAACTCTGTTACTAGATCAACATGATATAGATCAACATGATACAGGTCTACAGTATTGACTCTGTTACTAGAGCAACATGATATAGTCCTACAGTATTAACTGTTGCTAGATCAACATGATATAGATCAACATGATATAGGTCTACAGTATTAACTCTGATATAGATCAACATGATATAGGTCTACAGTATTAACTCTGATATAGATCAACATGATACAGGTCTACAGTATTGACTCTGTTACCAGATCAACATGATATAGGTCTACAGTATTAACTCTGTTACTAGATCAACATGATATAGTCCTACAGTCCTGCACATGTTCAAGTGGTTGTTTTCCCAGGCTCTGTAGAGCCTGACCCTGTCAGTGTTGACACAACACATTCTAGAGTATTGGCCTAGTGTGTGTTCATGAGGACGTTCCGGATGGCACCGCTACGCTACAGACACAGACACACACAAACGCACAATAACACAAACGCACAATAACACAAACGCACAATATAACACACACACACACGCACAATATAACACACACACACACACACACACAATATAACACGCACACACAAATCATTTTATATTCTAATTTACGCCTATTTAACACACACACACAACATGCACGCTATGCACACACATGTACACATGGATTTTGTCGAGTAGTGAACTGAGTGAACACACTTAATGTGTTGTCTTAGTCTGTATTGTAATGTGACGTCTTATTGTATATAACTGCCTTAATGTTGCTGGACCCCAGGAATAGTAGCTGCTGCCTTGGCAGGAACTAATGGGGATCCATAATACACCCCAGGAAGAGTAGCTGCTGCCTTGGCAGGAACTAATGGGGATCCATAATAAACCTTAGGAAGAGTAGCTGCTGCCTTGGCAGGAACTAATGGGGATCCATAATACACCCCAGGAAGAGTAGCTGCTGCCTTGGCAGGAACTAATGGGGATCCATAATAAACCCCAGGAAGAGTAGCTGCTGTCTTGGCAGGAACTAATGGGGATCCATAATACACCCCAGGAAGAGTAGCTGCTGCCTTGGCAGGAAGTAATGGGGATCCATAATAAACCCCAGGAAGAGTAGCTGCTGTCTTGGCAGGAACTAATGGGGATCCATAATAAACCCCAGGAAGAGTAGCTGCTGTCTTGGCAGGAACTAATGGGGATCCATAATACACCCCAGGAAGAGTAGCTGCTGCCTTGGCAGGAAGTAATGGGGATCCATAATAAACCCCAGGAAGAGTAGCTGCTGCCTTGGCAGGAACTAATGGGGATCCATAATAAACCCCAGGAAGAGTAGCTGCTGTCTTGGCAGGAACTAATGGGGATCCATAATACACCCCAGGAAGAGTAGCTGCTGCCTTGGCAGGAAGTAATGGGGATCCATAATAAACCCCAGGAAGAGTAGCTGCTGTCTTGGCAGGAAGTAATGGGGATCCATAATAAACCCCAGGAAGAGGAGCTGCTGCCTTGGCAGGAAGTAATGGGGATCCATAATACACCCCAGGAAGAGTAGCTGCTGCCTTGGCAGGAACTAATGGGGATCCATAATACACCCCAGGAAGAGTAGCTGCTGCCTTGGCAGGAACTAATGGGGACCCATAATAAACACCAAGAAGAGTAGCTGCTGCCTTGGTAGGAACTAATGGGGATCCATAATAAACACCAGGAAGTAGCTGCTGCCTTGGCAGGAACTAATGGGGATCCATAATAAACCTTAGGAAGAGTAGCTGCTGTCTTGGCAGGAACTAATGGGGATCCATAATAAACCTTAGGAAGAGTAGCTGCTGTCTTGGTAGGAAGTAATGCGGATCCATAATAAATATAAATACTTGTTTGTACACCGTGGTATTTTGGTCATATTGTCTGAAAACAGGGATGTTATCAGAGGGAAGGTAAACGAAGTCATTCCAGTCAGAGACATAGTTGAACAGGGCTGCTCTGTGGCCAAACTGGCCATGTGTGGTTCTGGTACGATAACTGTGTGTGTTTTGGTACGATAACTATGTGTGTTTTTGGTGCGGTAACTGTGTGTGGCAACTGTGTGTGCTTCTGGTACGATAACTATTTGTGTTTTTGGTGTGGCAACTGTGTGTGCTTCTGGTACGATAACTGTGTTTTTGGTGCGGTAACTGTGTGCGGTAACTGTGTGTGCTTCTGGTAAGATAACTATGTGTGTTTTTGGTGCGGTAACGGTGTGTGCTTCTGGTACGATAACTGTGTGTTTTTGGTGCGGTAACTGTGTGCGGTAACTGTGTGCGGTAACTGTGTGCGGTAACTGTGTGTGCTTCTGGTACGATAACTGTGTGTTTTTGGTGCGGTATCTGTGTGCGGTATCTGTGTGCGGTATCTGTGTGCGGTAACTGTGTGCGGTAACTGTGTGCGGTAACTGTGTGCGGTAACTGTGTGCGGTAACTGTGTGCGCTTCTGGTACGATAACTGTGTGTGGAATGAGCAGGGAAACCCAGTGAGGCCAAGGATGGAGCAGTGGCTGCCGGTTAACTGACCCCAGAGCTGTCGAACCCTGTTTGTGTGTGTGTGTGTGTCTGTGTCACTCAGACCTTTTCTGTTCAAGAGTCATCCCTGGTCAGTGGAACTATGTATCTGTAGCCTGGTCCCAGATCTGTTTGTGTGATCATCTCAACTCCTTGTCATGCCAAACAGTTGTCCTTTGTAGCTCAGTTGGTAGAGCATGGCACTTGTAATGCCACGGTAGTGGGTTTGATTCCTGGGACCACCCATATGTACAATATATGCACACATGACTGTAAGTGGGGAGGCAGGGTAGCCTGGTGGTTAGAGTGTTGGACTAGTAACCGGAAGGTTGCAAGTTCAAACCCCTGAGCTGACAAGGTACAAATCTGTCGTTCTGCCCCTGAACAGGCAGTTAACCCACTGTTCCCAGGCCGTCATTGAAAATAAGAATTTGTTCTGAACTGACTTGCCTTGTTAAATAAAGGTGAAACAAAGTGTCTGCTAGATGGAATTATTTTACATGGTGGTCCAGGCTAACATACCTGGCTACCAGGTTAGTATACCATGTCCTAATCAAATCAAATCAAATGTTATTTGTCACATACACATGGCTAGCAGATGTTAATGCGAGTGTAGCGAAATGCTTGTGCTTCTAGTTTCCGACAATGCAGTAATAACCAACAATTAATCTATCTAACAATTCCAAAACTACTGTCTTATACACACAAGTGTAAAGGGATAACGAATATGTACATAAAGATATATGAATGAGTGATGGTACAGAGCAGCATAGGCAAGATACAGTAGATGGTATCGAGTACAGTATATACATATGAGATGAGTATGTAAACAGAGTGGCATAGTTAAAGTGGCTAGTGATACATGTATTACATAAAGAGGTTCTCACACTTTAACCAACCATTCTAATTCAATTCAGTGGCGCCACCTGACTGAATGAATGGCATGGAAAGTCTGCATTCATTCAGCTCTAGCATGGCGTTGGCCTTTGTCATGACAGATGAGTCAGGAGCCATGCAGGACCATTCTAGTTTCATTACATCTATGACCAGACAGATAGTAAGGTCTAGGTGTTTTATGTCTGTGGACAGACAGACGATAGACTGATATACAGCCACATGGGACAAGAGAAAGTGCTATGCTACAATCCAGGAGTCCAGACCTTTCAGCTAGGCCCATCTGTAGATATTACTGGACGGTATTACTAGGTTGTATCTAGCACATACTGTGTGGGTCAGCAAGTCTGAACACAGTCCAGGAGTCTGAATATAGACTGAATACAGACTGGACTGATAGAGCTTAATGACAGAGACAGTACCTCAGGTCTGATAGAGCTTAATGACAGAGACAGTACCTCAGGTCTGATAGAGCTTAATGACAGAGACAGTACCTCAGGTCTGATAGAGCTTAATGACAGAGACAGTACCTCAGGTCTGATAGAGCTTAATGACAGAGACAGTACCTCAGGTCTGATAGAGCTTAATGACAGAGACAGTACCTCAGGTCTGATAGAGCTTAATGACAGAGACAGTACCTCAGGTCTGATAGAGCTTAATGACAGAGACAGTACCTCAGGTCTGATAGAGCTTAATGACAGAGACAGTACCTCAGCAGGTCTGATAGAGCTTAATGACAGAGACAGAGCTTAATGACAGAGACAGAGCTTAATGACAGAGACAGTACCTCAGGTCTGATAGAGCTCTATGACAGAGACAGTACCTCAGGTCTGATAGAGCTCTATGACAGAGACAGTACCTCAGGTCTGATAGAGCTTAATGACAGAGACAGTACCTCAGGTCTGATAGAGCTTAATGACAGAGACAGTACCTCAGGTCTGATAGAGCTTAATGACAGAGACAGAGCTTAATGACAGAGACAGAGCTTAATGACAGAGACAGTACCTCAGGTCTGATAGAGCTCTATGACAGAGACAGTACCTCAGGTCTGATAGAGCTCTATGACAGAGACAGTACCTCAGGTCTGATAGAGCTTAATGACAGAGACAGAGCTTAATGACAGAGACAGTACCTCAGCAGGTCTGATAGAGCTTAATGACAGAGACAGTACCTCAGGTCTGATAGAGCTTAATGACAGAGACAGTACCTCAGGTCTGATAGAGCTTAATGACAGAGACAGTACCTCAGGTCTGATAGAGCTTAATGACAGAGACAGAGCTTAATGACAGAGACAGTACCTCAGGTCTGATAGAGCTTAATGACAGAGACAGTACCTCAGGTCTGATAGAGCTTAATGACAGAGACAGTACCTCAGGTCTGATAGAGCTTAATGACAGAGACAGTACCTCAGCAGGTCTGATAGAGCTTAATGACAGAGACAGAGCTTAATGACAGAGACAGTACCTCAGGTCTGATAGAGCTTAATGACAGAGACAGTACCTCAGGTCTGATAGAGCTTAATGACAGAGACAGTACCTCAGGTCTGATAGAGCTTAATGACAGAGACAGTACCTCAGCAGGTCTGATAGAGCTCTATGACAGAGACAGAGCTTAATGACAGAGACAGTACCTCATGTCTGATAGAGCTTAATGACAGAGACAGTACCTCAGGTCTGATAGAGCTTAATGACAGAGACAGTACCTCAGGTCTGATAGAGCTTAATGACAGAGACAGTACCTCAGGTCTGATAGAGCTTAATGACAGAGACAGTACCTCAGGTCTGATAGAGCTCTATGACAGAGACAGAGCTTAATGACAGAGACAGTACCTCAGGTCTGATAGAGCTTAATGACAGAGACAGTACCTCATGCCTGAGAGCTTAATGACAGACAGTACCTCAGGTCTGATAGAGCTTAATGACAGAGACAGTACCTCAGGTCTGATAGAGCTTAATGACAGAGACAGTACCTCAGGTCTGATAGAGCTTAATGACAGAGACAGAGCTTAATGACAGAGACAGTACCCCAGGTCTGATAGAGCTTAATGACAGAGACAGTACCTCAGGTCTGATAGAGCTTAATGACAGAGACAGTATCTCAGGTCTGATAGAGCTTAATGACAGCGACAGTACCTCAGGTCTAATAGAGCTTAATGACAGAGACAGTACCTCAGGTCTGATAGAGCTTAATGACAGAGACAGTACCTCAGGTCTGATAGAGCTTAATGACAGAGACAGAGCTTAATGACAGACAGTACCTCAGGTCTGATAGAGCTTAATGACAGAGACAGTACCCCAGGTCTGATAGAGCTTAATGACAGAGATAGAGCTTAATGACAGAGACAGTACCTCAGGCCTGATAGAGCTTAATGACAGAGACAGTACCTTAGGTCTGATAGAGCTTAATGACAGAGACAGTACCTCAGGTCTGATAGAGCTTAATGACAGAGATAGAGCTTAATGACAGAGACAGTACCTCAGGCCTGATAGAGCTTAATGACAGAGACAGTACCTTAGGCCTGATAGAGCTTAATGACAGAGACAGTACCTCAGGTCTGATAGAGCTTAATGACAGAGACAGAGCTTAATGACAGAGACAGTACCTTAGGTCTGATAGAGCTCTATGACAGAGACAGTACCTCAGGTCTGATAGAGCTTAATGACAGAGACAGTACCCCAGGTCTGATAGAGCTTAATGACAGAGACAGAGCTTAATGACAGACAGTACCTCAGGTCTGATAGAGCTTAATGACAGAGACAGTACCTCAGGTCTGATAGAGCTCTATGACAGAGACAGAGCTTAATTACAGAGACAGTACCTCAGGTCTGATAGAGCTTAATGACAGAGACAGAGCTTAATGACAGACAGTACCTCAGGTCTGATAGAGCTTAATGACAGAGACAGTACCTCAGGTCTGATAGAGCTCTATGACAGAGACAGAGCTTAATTACAGAGACAGTACCTCAGGTCTGATAGAGCTTAATGACAGAGACAGTACCTCAGGTCTGATAGAGCTCTATGACAGAGACAGTACCTCAGGTCTGATAGAGCTTAATGACAGAGACAGTACCTCAGGTCTGATAGAGCTTAATGACAGAGACAGTACCTCAGGTCTGATAGAGCTTAATGACAGAGACAGTACCTCAGGTCTGATAGAGCTCTATGACAGAGACAGTACCTCAGCAGGTCTGACAGAGCTTAATGACAGAGACAGTACCTCAGGTCTGATAGAGCTCTATGACAGAGACAGAGCTTAATGACAGCGACAGTACCTCAGGTCTGATAGAGCTTAATGACAGAGACAGTACCTCAGGTCTGATAGAGCTTAATGACAGAGACAGAGCTTAATGACAGAGACAGTACCTCAGCAGGTCTGATAGAGCTTAATGACAGAGACAGTACCTCAGGTCTGATAGAGCTTAATGACAGAGACAGTACCTCAGGTCTGATGGAGCTTAATGACAGAGACAGAGCTTAATGACAGAGACAGTACCTCAGGTCTGATAGAGCTTAATGACAGAGACAGTACCCCAGGTCTGATAGAGCTTAATGACAGAGACAGAGCTTAATGACAGACAGTACCTCAGGTCTGATAGAGCTTAATGACAGAGACAGAGCTTAATGACAGAGACAGTACCTCAGGTCTGATAGAGCTTAATGACAGAGACAGAGCTTAATGACAGAGACAGAGCTTAATGACAGAGACAGTACCTCAGGTCTGATAGAGCTTAATGACAGAGACAGTACCTCAGGTCTGATAGAGCTTAATGACAGAGACAGTACCTCAGCAGGTCTGATAGAGCTCTATGACAGAGACAGAGCTCTATGACAGAGACAGAGCTCTATGACAGAGACAGTACCTCAGCAGGTCTGATAGAGCTCTATGACAGAGACAGTACCTCAGGTCTGATAGAGCTCTATGACAGAGACAGAGCTCTATGACAGAGACAGTACCTCAGCAGGTCTGATAGAGCTCTATGACAGAGACAGAGCTCTATGACAGAGACAGTACCTCAGCAGGTCTGATAGAGCTTTGTGACACAGACAGGGGTTTGTCATTAGAGGATACAGATGGCTCCTATAGGCCTGCTGCTGTTCCGTGTGTTCTGTGAGGGGTCAAGGGGTCTGGAGACAGGATATTATGAGTTATGAGACCGGATGTGTTCAGACATGTTCCACTGACCACACAGGATAGTTCTAGTTCTGACTGTCCAGGGGATGTGACTACCACTCATTACTATTACAACTGATCATTAAACAACAGTCCCTCCGTGCGTTCTCCAGCTACCATGAGGCCAAGCAGGACCTGCTGGAGTTTCAGGAGAGACCGTGTGACTGTGTGTCACAGTCTGTTCTCTCCTGTGTCTTCCTCAGTTACCATGAGGCCCAGGAGGAGCTGCTGGAGTTCCAGGAAGGGAGCCGAGAGCTGGAGGCAGAGTTAGAGGCCCAGCTAGGACAGGCTGAACACCGCCTCAGAGACCTGCACACAGAGAACCAAAGACTGAAGAGCGAGTTGGACAACCTCAAGGTAACATACGTAGGAGCGGAGACACACACACACACACACAGACACACACAGACAAAGGGGTTAGAACCAAACACTGAAGTGCGAGCTGGATAACCGCAAGGTAAATGTACCTCTTGGTGTTGCAATTTAACAAATATGTGGAACGGTTGAGGATTCGGTTCGGCAAACACTGTTCCTGAGGATTCTTTTCGGCAAACACTGATCCTGAGGATTCTTTTCGGCAAACGCTGTTCCTGAGGATTCTGTTCGGCAAACACTGTTCCTGAGGATTCTTTTCGGCAAACGCTGTTCCTGAGGATTCTGTTCGTTAAACGCTGTGCCTGAGGATTCGGCTCGGCAAACGCTGTTCCTGAGGATTCTTTTCGGCAAACGCTGTGCCTGAGGATTCTTTCGGCAAACGCTGTGCCTGAGGATTCTGTTCGGCAAACGCTGTTCCTGAGGATTCTTTTCGGCAAACGCTGTTCCTGAGGATTCTGTTCGGCAAACACTGTTCCTGAGGTTTCGGTTCGGCAAACGCTGTTCCTGAGGTTTCGGTTCGGCAAACGCTGTTCCTGAGGATTCGGCTCGGCAAACGCTGGATTACGGTTCCCGGAACATCAGTTAACGTCACCCATTCACCAGGGACTGAAACAGGGATCAACAACTACGTCTGGATGTCAGAGTAAAGCCACACCTTTGGATGCCCCTGCTGTCTGCCAGACAGAGAGAGAGCTGCATGTGTTGGCAGGCTGTCCGGCAGTTCCATGCTCTGGGCCCCGGCAGTCCAGCAGTTCCATGCTCTGGGCCCCGGCAGTCCAGCAGTTCTATGCACTGGGCCCCGGCAGTCCAGCAGTTCCATGCTCTGGGCCCCGGCAGTCCAGCAGTGTACTGTAATAGGATGGCAGCAGGATCAATAGGAGAAAATAGACAACTAGAGAGATGTTTAACCCACACTGCTAATTCTAGCCAGGTATAGCACTGGTTAGATCACTAGTGCTAGCCAGGTATAGCACTGGTTAGATCACTAGTGCTAGCCAGGTATAGTACTAGTGATCTAACCAGTGCTATCTCAGAGCTATAAGCAGGTCTGAATGTTGTTCTCTCTCTCTCCCTGTAGGAGAAGTTGGAGCAGCAGTATTCTCAGAGCTATAAGCAGGTCTGAATGTTGTTCTCTCTCTCTCCCTGTAGGAGAAGTTAGAGCAGCAGTATTCTCAGAGCTATAAGCAGGTCTGAATGTTGTTCTCTCTCTCTCCCTGTAGGAGAAGTTGGAGCAGCAGTATTCTCAGAGCTATAAGCAGGTCTGAATGTTGTTCTCTCTCTCTCTCCCTGTAGGAGAAGTTAGAGCAGCAGTATTCTCAGAGCTATAAGCAGGTCTGAATGTTGTTCTCTCTCTCTCCCTGTAGGAGAAGTTGGAGCAGCAGTATTCTCAGAGCTATAAGCAGGTCTGAATGTTGTTCTCTCTCTCTCCCTGTAGGAGAAGTTGGAGCAGCAGTATTCTCAGAGCTATAAGCAGGTTTATATGTGGTCTGAATGTTGTTCTCTCTCTCTCCCTGTAGGAGATGTTGGAGCAGCAGTATTCTCAGAGCTATAAGCAGGTCTGAATGTTGTTCTCTCTCTCTCCCTGTAGGAGAAGCTGGAGCAGCAGTATTCTCAGAGCTATAAGCAGGTCTCCATGTTAGAGGATGACCTGGGACAGACCAGAGGAATCAAGGAACAGCTTCATAAATATGTCAGAGAACTGGAGCAGGCCAACGACGACCTGGAGAGAGCCAAGAGGTCACTATATACCACAGTACAACTAAACTAACGATACTAACACGGCCGTTCAAATGTTTTACTTGAGTTCAGGCCTCGGTTGTCAGCTAAGTGGAGGCTGGCTGGTAGATGAGCCTCAGTATCAAACATATTGGTCACATACACATGTTTAGCAGATGTCAAATCAAATCAAATCAAACATATTGGTCACATACACATGTTTAGCAGATGTTAATGCGAGTGTAGCGAAATGCTTGTGCTTCTAGTTCCGACAATGCAATACGGTACATGTCATTGTGGGCGTAGTGAAATGCTTGTGTTGAGTGTTACTCCACTCAGCGTTAACCCAGTTATCCAACCCACACAGATACGGTACATTTTTCACCTGCTTCTGCTACGAACCTTTGTCCATCCCAACTCCTCTCCTCCTTCCCTCCCTTCCTCAGGGCGACCATCGTATCTCTGGAGGACTTTGAGGGTCGTCTGAACCAGGCCATAGAGAGGAATGCCTTCCTGGAGAGTGAGCTGGATGAGAAGGAGTCCCTACTGGTCTCAGTACAGCGACTAAAGGATGAAGCCAGAGGTATGAAGACATGAAACCCCTCCCTCTGTCTCAGACCTCCCCTTTCTGTTATGTCTAATACTGCTGTATTAAGTCAGGGGATGAGAAGGAGTCTCTACTGGTCTCAGTACAGTGGTTTGGACGGGGATGTCCCCCTGACTCCCTGTCCCCCTGACTCCCTCATGTCTGTCTATCTGCCCCCCCCCCCCAGACCTGAGACAGGAGATGGTGGTGAGGGAGAGGACTGCAGACAGGATGTCAGCCCCCAGCTCTCCTACCTTGGACGTGGACAAGATGGACTCTGCTGTCCAGGCCTCCCTGTCCCTGCCGGTCACCCCTGTAGGGAGGGGCATGGAACACCCGTTCATCACCCCGAAATCATCAGGTAGGTCAACAGCCGTGTCTTCCAACAGACCTGGGTAGAAATGGTGTTCCATTTCTGTCATACTTTACTGTGCTTTATTGAGCTTGCTGGGTCTAATGGAATCCATGGGAGAGTCTCAACAGTCCCTCCAGGCAGTCTCAATGAAATGCTCAGTGTTCTGAAAGTATATAAATACTATTTGAACCCAGGTCTGTTATTTAGTTCCTTCACTTTTTGGAGCTGTACCTCCAATGTGAAACAGTTTCTAGATATCTGTCATGTGATAAACACTGTCTCCTCTCCCTCTCCATCTCCCTCTCCCTCTCCCTCTCCCTCTTCCTCTCCCTCTCTCCCCCTCCTCTCCCTCTTCCTCTCCCTCTCTCCCCCTCTCTCTTCCTCCCTCTCTCCCTCTCCTCTACAGTGTTAACAAATGGCTGTGGGCCTGGCGGCTCACCTCTGACCCCATCAGCAAGAATCTCTGCTCTTAATATCGTTGGGGACCTTCTGAGAAAAGTGGGGGTAAATATCAGACTTGTTTCTTGTAGCTGTTTTCCATTTCCATGTATCCATCCTCCTGAAGCTAATGTTGACGACAAAACATTATGGAATGAATGAACCCAACAGTTTGGCTTCCGTCTCCTCTCCTCTCTTGACAGCAGAGTATATTGGAATGGTGTCTGTGACCTGAATTAAAGGTTACAACAGAATCCACAGCTTGTGATTAGTCTTAATGTCGGCCGTGTCTGTCCTTAGGCGCTGGAGTCCAAGCTAGCTGCATGTAGGAACTTTGCCAAGGACCAGGCGGTGAGGAAAACCTACTCCACGTCGTCCACCAACATGATCACTGGGAACGGAAACCTCATCAACAGCAACGCCACCAAGTTCTCCACTCACTCCACACCACCTACTACGACAAGACGTGAGTGGTCCTGTCTCTCTCGCAGGAGTATTCCTACTGGTCCATCTATCTCTCTGCTTGACTTCCTGTCTGCGGTGTTGGTGTGACTCACTCCGAGAGCGTAGAAGAAGTGACTGGCTGAATGAACTCTGTCCCATTTTGAATCAGAGTTGGTGTAACCAGAGGATGTAGAGACAAACCGCTTTCTATTTGATATTGTGGATGAACTAACTTCTGTCTTCTTGCTTTCTCTCTGTCTGGTGTTGTCCCCCACAGGGCTGTGAATGGACTGGACCCCAGCACCCTGAGTGCCCTGGCGTCGCCCCGGACTGTCTCCCCTCCTGGCATGCTGCCTCTCACCGTTTAGCATGGCCCCCACCTCTGTACAAGCTCCCCGCAGAACAAGGTTACCCTCATCCTTCACCCCAAACCCCCCCCCCCCCCCACACCAAATCTCTGTACAACTCCTGTACGCCCCGCAGAACACTGAGAGGAGAGAACACTTGAAGAACCGTTACTGTGTGTGTGTGTGTGTGTGTGTGTGTGTGTAGGAGAGACACTTGACTGAATGATTGAAAAGGCCTCACCTCACCTATGAGTGGGTGGGGTTGGATGCTGGGTGTGTTTGTGTGTATTTAACATACAGGCACATGCCTCTGCCGGAGCTGTTCTTTGCTCATGTGGATGATGTGTTGGTGACCTCTGTGCTCTGGAGTGTCTCCATTTTGGCTCCATCAGTTTATCAGTTACACTCTATAACAGCTATATAACAGCAACTGTACCTGACAAAGGTCCCCAACGGACTGCAGCTTCCTTCCTCGTAACCTTTTATTTACTTCTCTGAATGAATTGCACAATTACAAATAATTTATATTTACAATGTCGTATTTAAAAAAAAAAAAAAAATGAAAGGGGACTTTTTGCAAAGTGAGATGATTTCATCATTACTGTATGTATGCTTTATGATGCAATATCTCCTGTTTGTGTTTTATGTTATGGGGTCAGATGGAGTTGATGACCCTTAACCTCTATGTACCGGAAGAATGACTGAATTAATGTTTACTGTGTTCAGGCTGTGATCAGAACCATGTTCCCTTATTGGGCTGCATCTCAATAGCCCAGTTAATAGCCTCATCTCCTTCCTCTCAGTAGCCCAGTTAATAGCCTCATCTCCTCATCTCCTTCCTCTCAGTAGCCCAGTTAATAGCCTCATCTCCTTCCTCTCAGTAGCCCAGTTAATAGCCTCATCTCCTTCCTCTCAATAGCCCAGTTAATAGCCTCATCTCCTTCCTCTCAGTAGCCCAGTTAATAGCCTCATCTCCTCATCTCCTTCCTCTCAATAGCCCAGTTAATAGCCTCATCTCCTTCCTCTCAATAGCCCAGTTAATAGCCTCATCTCCTTCCTCTCAGTAGCCCAGTTAATAGCCTCATCTCCTCATCTCCTTCCTCTCAATAGCCCAGTTAATAGCCTCGTCTCCTTCCTCTCAGTAGCCCAGTTAATAGCCTCATCTCCTTCCTCTCAGTAGCCCAGTTAATAGCCTCATCTCCTTCCTCTCAGTAGCCCAGTTAATAGCCTCATCTCCTTCCTCTCAGTAGCCCAGTTAATAGCCTCATCTCCTCGTCTCCTTCCTCTCAGTAGCCCAGTTAATAGCCTCGTCTCCTTCCTCCCAGTAGCCCAGTTAATAGCCTCATTTCCTTCCTCTCAATAGCCCAGTTAATAGCCTCATCTCCTTCCTCTCAGTAGCCCAGTTAATAGCCTCATCTCCTTCCTCTCAGTAGCCCAGTTAATAGCCTCATCTCCTCATCTCCTCCCTCTCAATAGCCCAGTTAATAGCCTCATCTCCTTCCTCTCAATAGCCCAGTTAATAGCCTCATCTCCTTCCTCTCAGTAGCCCAGTTAATAGCCTCATCTCCTCATCTCCTCCCTCTCAGTAGCCCAGTTAATAGCCTCATCTCCTCATCTCCTCCCTCTCAGTAGCCCAGTTAATAGCCTCATCTCCTTCCTCTCAGTAGCCCAGTTAATAGCCTCATCTCCTTCCTCTCAATAGCCCAGTTAATAGCCTCATCTCCTCATCTCCTTCCTCTCAATAGCCCAGTTAATAGCCTCATCTCCTCATCTCCTTCCTCTCAGTAGCCCAGTTAATAGCCTCATCTCCTCATCTCCTTCCTCTCAATAGCCCAGTTAATAGCCTCATCTCCTTCCTCTCAGTAGCCCAGTTAATAGCCTCATCTCCTCATCTCCTTCCTCTCAATAGCCCAGTTAATAGCCTCATCTCCTTCCTCTCAGTAGCCCAGTTAATAGCCTCATCTCCTCATCTCCTTCCTCTCAATAGCCCAGTTAATAGCCTCATCTCCTTCCTCTCAGTAGCCCAGTTAATAGCCTCATCTCCTCATCTCCTTCCTCTCAGTAGCCCAGTTAATAGCCTCATCTCCTTCCTCTCAGTAGCCCAGTTAATAGCCTCATCTCCTCATCTCCTTCCTCTCAGTAGCCCAGTTAATAGCCTCATCTCCTCGTCTCCTTCCTCTCAATAGCCCAGTTAATAGCCTCATCTCCTCATCTCCTTCCTCTCAGTAGCCCAGTTAATAGCCTCATCTCCTTCCTCTCAGTAGCCCAGTTAATAGCCTCATCTCCTTCCTCTCAGTAGCCCAGTTAATAGCCTCATCTCCTTCCTCTCAGTAGCCCAGTTAATAGCCTCATCTCCTTCCTCTCAGTAGCCCAGTTAATAGCCTCATCTCCTCATCTCCTCCCTCTCAGTAGCCCAGTTAATAGCCTCATCTCCTCATCTCCTTCCTCTCAGTAGCCCAGTTAATAGCCTCATTTCCTTCCTCTCAATAGCCCAGTTAATAGCCTCATTTCCTTCCTCTCAATAGCCCAGTTAATAGCCTCATCTCCTTCCTCTCAGTAGCCCAGTTAATAGCCTTGTCTCCTTCCTCTCAATAGCCCAGTTAATAGCCTTGTCTCCTTCCTCTCAGTAGCCCAGTTAATAGCCTCATCTCCTTCCTCTCAGTAGCCCAGTTAATAGCCACATCTCCTTCCTCTCAGTAGCCCAGTTAATAGCCTCATCTCCTTCCTCTCAATAGCCCAGTTAATAGCCTCATCTCCTCATCTCCTTCCTCTCAGTAGCCCAGTTAATAGCCTCATCTCCTTCCTCTCAGTAGCCCAGTTAATAGCCTCATCTCCTCATCTCCTTCCTCTCAGTAGCCCAGTTAATGGCCTCATCTCCTCATCTCCTTCCTCTCAATAGCCCAGTTAATAGCCTCATTTCCTCGTCTCCTTCCTCTCAGTAGCCCAGTTAATAGCCTCATCTCCTTCCTCTCAATAGCCCAGTTAATAGCCTCATCTCCTCATCTCCTTCCTCTCAGTAGCCCAGTTAATAGCCTCATTTCCTTCCTCTCAATAGCCCAGTTAATAGCCTCATCTCCTTCCTCTCAGTAGCCCAGTTAATAGCCTCATCTCCTCATCTCCTTCCTCTCAGTAGCCCAGTTAATAGCCTCATTTCCTTCCTCTCAATAGCCCAGTTAATAGCCTCATTTCCTTCCCTCTCAGTAGCCCAGTTAATAGCCTTGTCTCCTTCCTCTCAGTAGCCCAGTTAATAGCCTCATTTCCTTCCTCTCAATAGCCCAGTTAATAGCCTCATCTCCTTCCTCTCAGTAGCCCAGTTAATAGCCTCGTCTCCTTCCTCTCAGTAGCCCAGTTAATAGCCTCATCTCCTTCCTCTCAGTAGTCCAGTTAATAGCCTCATCTCCTTCCTCTCAGTAGCCCAGTTAATGGCCTCGTCTCCTTCCTCTCAGTAGCCCAGTTAATAGCCTCATCTCCTTCCTCTCAGTAGCCCAGTTAATAGCCTCATCTCCTTCCTCTCAGTAGCCCAGTTAATAGCCTCATCTCCTTCCTCTCAATAGCCCAGTTAATAGCCTCGTCTCCTTCCTCTCAGTAGCCCAGTTAATAGCCTCATCTCCTTCCTCTCAGTAGCCCAGTTAATGGCCTCATCTCCTTCCACTCAGTAGCCCAGTTAATAGCCTCATCTCCTTCCTCTCAATAGCCCAGTTAATAGCCTCATCTCCTTCCTCTCAGTAGCCCAGTTAATAGCCTCATCTCCTTCCTCTCAATAGCCCAGTTAATAGCCTCATCTCCTTCCTCTCAATAGCCCAGTTAATAGCCTCATCTCCTTCCTCTCAATAGCCCAGTTAATAGCCTCATCTCCTCCCTCTCAATAGCCCAGTTAATAGCCTCATCTCCTTCCTCTCAATAGCCCAGTTAATAGCCTCATCTCCTTCCTCTCAGTAGCCCAGTTAATAGCCTCATCTCCTTCCTCTCAGTAGCCCAGTTAATAGCCTCATCTCCTTCCTCTCAATAGCCCAGTTAATAGCCTCATCTCCTTCCTCTCAATAGCCCAGTTAATAGCCTCATCTCCTTCCTCTCAATAGCCCAGTTAATAGCCTCATCTCCTCCCTCTCAATAGCCCAGTTAATAGCCTCATCTCCTTCCTCTCAATAGCCCAGTTAATAGCCTCATCTCCTTCCTCTCAGTAGCCCAGTTAATAGCCTCATTTCCTCGTCTCCTTCCTCTCAGTTGCCCAGTTAATAGCCTCATCTCCTCGTCTCCTTCCTCTCAGTAGCCCAGTTAGTCTTGGAGAGAATGATAAAACAGGACTGGTAAAAGCCACATGGATGATCGATCTCTACCAGAAATGAGCTTTCACCTGTAATTTCCTTCCCATCAGTGCAGAGGAGGGGAAAGGAGAGAAGACGAGGAAACCACTTTATACTATTGAGATGCACCCCCAAGTCCCTATTGTCCTGGGTGTGGGCTGGCCAGACAGAACATACCGGTCAGCTAGTAGACCATCTGTAGTCTGGGAGGGAGGGAGGGAGGGACCTCCATGTTAAATAGCCTGGAAACATCAGCTGCTGTCCTCTTCATTAATGAAGTTAGGTCTGCTTCACCACAGACTGTACTGTCCTAATGGCACCTAATCACTATCTAGTGCACTCCTACTTTATATAAGCCTTGGATGGATGGCCGGTGATGTTCAGGGAAGACTAAGCCCTTACTACTTTATATAAGCCTTGGATGGATGGCCGGTGATGTTCAGGGAAGACTAAGCCCTTACTACTTTATATAAGCCTTGGATGGATGGCTGTGTATTTATGAGGTTGGTACCATGTTATATTCATTTAATCCCCTTTCCCTATTCTGATGCGTAATTAGTATCAGACAAAACTGTTGCTTTATAGAAACAAACAAGTCAACCCTGAGCACAGCAGTGCGTCAGACACAACGTACTTAGTCACATTGAGATGTATACTGTACTGTGCACCTGTTGGTGGTTGAATCATATCCAGCTAACATCCTGTCTACCATAACCTGCAGAACAGAATATCCTGCAACAATAACCCAGCATCATAGGGTGAAGTTGCCTTAGATGCTGACCCTGGGTCAGTTTCTCCCTTTACCCCACTAATGGTTAAGGTTAGGATTGGGGAGAGGAAGCTGATCTTAGGTCTGTACCTAGGGAAACCTCACCCATCTAACAGTGGGGTCACTAATGGTTAAGGTTAGGACTGGGGAGAGGAAGCTGATCTTAGGTCTGTACCTAGGGGAAACCTCACCCATCTAACAGTGGGGTCACTAATGGTTAAGGTTAGGACTGGGGAGGGGAAGCTGATCTCTGTACCTAGGAGAAACCTCACCCATCTAACAGTGGGGTCACTAATGGTTAAGGTTAGGACTGGGGAGGGGGAAGCTGATCCTAGGTCTGTACCTAGGGGAAACCTCACCCATCTAACAGTGGGGTCACTAATGGTTAAGGTTAGGATTGGGGGAGGGGAAGCTGATCTCTGTACCTAGGGGAAACCTCACCCATCTAACAGTGGGGTCACTAATGGTTAAGGTTAGGATTGGGGAGAGGAAGCTGATCTTAGGTCTGTACCTAGGGGAAACCTCACCCATCTAACAGTGGGGTCACTAATGGTTAAGGTTAGGATTGGGGAGGGAAGCTGATCCTAGGTCTGTACCTAGGGAAACCTCACCCATCTAACAGTGGGGTCACGCTTATCCCTTTTTCTAGACTAGATCCTAGCCTGGTTAAACCAGACTGAATGCTGTGTTCACCATGAGGGGAGTGCTCAGTCTAGTTTTAATCAGGCTAAAAATGCTCGTCTTTGACTAATATGCAAATCGCTATTGGTGACCATTTTGTCACGTTGGCTCCTGTCCTGACGATTGAAACGTTTGTAAACGAGAACCTCATCTCAGAATGACATGCCTCTTCCTGGTTTCTGTCGTTTGATATTCATTTGTGATGTATTTTCCATGCCCCATTCTGCCTGTCTATCTTCATCTGGGGTTAATAGTGCCCCTCTCCTATCACAGCCTTAAATGAAAAGCCTTGAGGCCAGTTTCCCAGACACAGATTAGAGCTGCAATGTGTAGCTTTTTGGGTGACCTGACCAAATTCACATAGAAATGTTATAGATCTGTTATTTTCATTGAAAGCAAGTCTAAGAAGGTGGTAGATCTGTTATTTTTCTATGCTTCCTGTTTTATAAACTATAGTTTTATAGTTTATTTTGGGGTCTGTTACTTTGGGTTTTGTACACCAGCTTCAAATCAGCTGAAAATACAATGTTTTTGGTTATGGAAAATATATTTCACAACGGTGTAGATGCTACAATGATTCTCTACACTATACATGCTTGTTTTCTCACAACTTGAAATTCGAATTTAAAGCAACCAGGAAATGGCGGTGCGATATCTGCATCGTGCATCTTTTACGCCAAGTCTTGGACTCAATGGAGATTCTCCATTCAGCATGATTTAGAATCCAGCACTCGGCTTAATCTCTGTCTGGGAAACAGGTCCTAAACCTATTCCACCTATTCTAGAACTATCATTTGGAGTGTTTGCTGACTCCCATGGTCTATGATGTCACCCACCTCTACCATGTCATTCTGTTGCTCTGTCCCCATAGATACAGGTTTGGAACTAAGCATTGTAACTCTGCCTAACAACACATTTGTACATACCAACGTTTGGCATTATTACAGTTCTATTTATTTCAGATGTCTTTATGACATGTTTAAAATGAAGAACCTGAGTTTTACTATTGTACATCAGTCCAAGATCACATATCATGATGTACAACTAGTTGTCCAGTCTGTTCGATAAAATGAAATAAAGGTATTGAAAAATACGTAGTGAAACGTCGTTGTACGTCACTCATGATGCAGCTTTATAAGTCTCATGAGAAAGTGAACCTGAAGGGAATGTTTTCCTGACTTGTTGGTTTGAGAGGATAGAAGACACATATTATAGGAGTTAGCCTCCCACTGTGATTGGCTACAAACACACATTATAGGAGTTAGCCTCCCACTGTGATTGGCTACAAACATTACATTTACATTACATTTAAGTCATTTAGCAGACGCTCTTATCCAGAGCGACTTACAAATAGGTGAATTCACCTTCTGCCATCCAGTGGAACAGCCACTTTACAATAGTGCATCTAAATCATTAAGGGGGGGGGGGGGGTGGTGAGAAGGATTGCTTTATCCTATCCTAGGTATTCCTTGAAGAGGTGGGGTTTCAGGTGTCTCCGGAAGGTGGTGATTGACTCCACTGTCCTGGCGTCGTGAGGGAGTTTGTTCCACCATTGGGGGGCCAGAGCAGCGAACAGTTTTGACTGGGCTGAGCTCGTCTGGGCTGAACACACATTATAGGAGTTAGCCTCCCACTGTGATTGGCTACAAACACACATTATAGGAGTTAGCCTCCCACTGTGATTGGCTACAAACACACGACGCTGTCTCTTTCCAGATGGACACACCCCCATCACACATACCGCTAAACACACTGGGACAATTGCAACCCAAAAAATATAAAGGGAAATGTCCAGAATATGGTTGTCACAGTTATCAAATAAAAATGTTATTGTAAACAGGCAATTGGCATTCTGTGTTTACGTGCAGTCTCGCTCTCTCTCTGGTTGCTGTGGCTCCTCTTGCTGTCATGTTAAAATCTGTACTGTCTTTGGTGAAATTACTGGGGGTGGTGGGGGGGGGTTACAAGCCGATGAGCGACGCAGTTATGATGCATAACCAGAGGAAGCGAGAGGGATAACAGACAAATGTCTTCTCCAGCAGGTGGCGCTGTTGCGTTTCGCTCACTAAGTGAGGAGATTTTGTATAAAGGTCAATAAGTGTCGAATTTGGTAAACATAAATTTGAATTGATTATTTGCTACATGAGGTGTATTTGTGAATTTGATATTTGTTTAGTAATGCTTAGGTTAAGTGTACGGATATAATTCGGAAAATTTGAGAAAAAACTATCAAAGTTGTCACGAGATGGCTATGCATATCCATGATCGAATGAACAAGTGATCAACAACCAATGTACGTGACGGATAGAAGAAGTCACAACAAGTGTCAAAGTTGCCTGAAGCTGATTGGAAAATGCTATGACCAGTTATTCAGAACAACATCCTCGGGGACAGAGTCTAATTTACATAAGGTTGGTTAACTCACCAGTGTTGACCCTAAACAAACACATTTACAAACGACTTGTTTAAAGTGTTATTGCAACCATTGTTTTTTGTTTACAGAATCGTATAAATCAATGAACCTGATAATGATCCACATCCTATGGGAAGAAAGAGAATGTGTGGTATGCAGCAAAACAGCTATATCTTTTTTATGGTCCATCCTGTTCTGATCTAATGAGATGGATGTAGAATATTGGCGTTTCCCAGTAATGAAGGACAGAAAGCTGCAGCTGTGCACCTCCCTGCCGACCACGACTGTATCCGGGAAGGACGTGGTGCAGGGAGCCTCGTGGTACAGATTGCAGCCGTTCTCGCTCAGTGGAAACAGGCACGAAGATAGGCCTCTCTTGGCATTGGTGAAGACCACTCAAGTTAGGGGTTAGAGGTTATATTTCATGGCAGCCTCTCCTATACCACTATTCCCAACATGTTATACACTAGAGGTTGTAAATAGAACCGTTAAAGGTTGGTATGACTTGTATTGTTATGGTGGGGAACTGTAACCCATAGCCGAATTGATTCAGGTGAGCACTTCTCAGCATTTATATCCACAGAGAGCAATTTCCATTTAATAACAGGTAGTGTCCATTTCTTTATAGTAATTGTGTTAATTATTGCTTTCTTCCGTGGAAAAATATAATAAATAAACCGAAAGCAAAATCAAGCAGAGATTTACGACTTTTTAACCCTGTTAATCATTGCTGAAACTTGCAAACTACAAACATTTAACCATTTAAAGACAATGAATACATGACAATGACATACAAATATATTCTATTAAAAACAACTCATACAAAAGTGGAAAACAACTTGAGTGTATGTATGTGTTACAGCATGACGTAAAATCACTACTTGACGTACCCCAGGGCATTGTGAAGCAGAATGACGCTCGTAGGTACCCCAACGAGTACCCCTAGCAACTGACATAAATCCCATGATTTATTGATCGCCCAGTTATATCTGTAGTTTTTGTAGAAGCACGACTGAAGTATAAAATAATTTGTTTAGCTTTTGCATTGCCTGCATTCTTTGAATCTGTAATGTACTTTGATTAAAGTAAAGCCCCGTCTAAACCATTTACAATTGTCTGTCCCCACTCCCAGTTAGACGTCTTAGCAGGTGAAGGATTCCTTGTCTAATGATTATGCCAGCTATGTCTCTATACAGAAGAATCGAGCGAACTTAAAAATAACTTGCAATTTAGCGTACCTTAGGTGCTTCTACACCTGCATATTGCTTGCTGTTTGGGGTTTTAGGCTGGGTTTCTGTACAGCACTTTGAGGTATCAGTTGATGTAAGAAGGGCTTTATAAATACATTTTGATTTGAGCGTAATCGATTTCTGTAAATAGCATCAGACTACAAAGTTAGAGTTGTAGAAAACTCTTAATAACAGTGATTTGGACAATAGCTTCCAAAAACGTATTCCAAAGAAGAAAATAGCTTGCTACCGAGCCAGAAAATAAAGACATTTTAATTTACCCGCCTTGACAGGTGGGTATTTATGTTGGATATGCGCAATCAGGACATGCGCAAGCAGATTGCGCACGTCGTGTTTCGTAACAGGTTGTACCAGGAAAGTCACTGCGGCCAAGTGAGCGGACACTTCCAAAACGCCGTCAAGCCTAAACATTGTTCAGCCATCCGTTCTTCAGTTTCCTCCTGAATTTCTGTGCGCAAATACACAACATTTTACGGTATCGCGTGTTTTCTGGTAGGGAAACTTGTGTTAACTTTTCTCCGATCTTTTCAAGTATTTCTGAAGTTGGAACACATTTTGTCATTTACTGTAAGGATATGAGTTTTCAAAGCAGCATGGAAGTTCTGTGTAACGACCTAGCGATAGCCTACCCAGTTACCAAGCCAAAATAAGAACAAGTGCGAGTAATCTATTTTGTAATGACGTGTTATTCAGCAGTAACTGTTCACAGTAACTGTGTTGCATTGAGTTTGCTATACAGCCGCGAAATGATTTTAGATGCGCTTGCTGAAAGAAATAACTGCTTTAGAAATTCGACATACTTCTTATTAATGTGCTTGGGGAAATCCGACACCTATTTGTCACGTGCACGCTGAAAGCACATACGTCATCAAACGTTATCCAACTTCAGAATGTGCAGGTTCCTGTTTGATACTATTCATACTTGTTGTACTGCAACCAATAGTAGCTTAAAACCCCATGCATTTCAATGGTCATCGACTTTCTAGATTCTAAATGGGTCATTCCACGAATAGAGTGCCTTTTGCTTTCCTTTGATATTTTACATAGGAATTGTGCACCAATATTGAATTTCAAAAACCTGTTACATTAAGTGCCTCCTTTAATAGAAACCACATGGAAAAATTAAATAATTTGTATTATATGAATAAAGACTTTCTAAAATGCCCCAAATCTGCATTTGTACATGTCCCTTCTCATGTTTTTCTGACTTCTAGGAAGATTTTAAGCCAACATTTTTAACGAGGGTCTAAATAGATTCAGAACATAATAAATTGGGTGTTATTTTCAGAGCTGACTGAGGCCATGTCAGCGGTGTGGATCAGCTCCTCGCTACTGAGGTCCAGGGCAACTCACCTCAGACAGCTCAGTGTGTTCTCTAGAAGGGCTGTGTTACAACCTCTACTGGTGGTCTCCTCACTACAGAAGACATGGACACCTGGGAACCCAACCTGGTGCTGTAGGTAGGTCAGCTCTCTTGACATTGTCATACATAAACAGACTAGCTGGATTTTTTTCTGTCATTTTGCAAGTTGTGTTTCCTTTCTAAAGCCCACCTCTGACCTTTGACATAGATTGTAGATGACATTTTGTCATTCAGACCTATAGAGCACACCACTAGTTGGGGTCAATCCCATTTCAATGTAGTCAATAACAGGTGCAGTGATCGCTATGATCCGTCAACTGTAGAGTATGGACCTGATGGCCTGTATGTGTCTTGACTAGTATTCAGACTGAGGGTAATGTATTTCAATGCCTGCTGAGCCATGCTCAAGTCACTGCCTACTATAGAAAAAATCCTTTTCCCGAAACATGTTTTTAAAATATGTTTTTACTTGGATTGTCCAGCCCAGTTTCTGCTTTGTCTTGGCTGTAAGGAACGGGGCTCAGCGTGGTTGTTTTGGCTGTAAGGAACAGGGCTCAGCGTGGTTGTCTTGGCTGTAAGGAACGGGGCTCAGCGTGGTTGTCTTGGCTGTAAGGAACGGGGCTCAGCGTGGTTGTCTTGGCCGTAAGGAACGGGGCTCAACGTGGTTGTCTTGGCTGTAAGGAACGGGGCTCAACGTGGTTGTCTTGGCCGTAAGGAATGGGGCTCAGCGTCGTTGTTTTGGCTGTAAGGAACGGGGCTCAACGTGGTTGTCTTGGCTGTAAGGAACGGGGCTCAGCGTGGTTGTCTTGGCTGTAAGGAACGGGGCTCAGCGTGGTTGTCTTGGCTGTAAGGAACGGGGTTCAGCGTGGTTGTCCTGGCTGTAAGGAACGGGGTTCAGCGTGGTTGTCCTGGCTGTAAGGAACGGGGCTCAGCGTGGTTGTCTTGGCTGTAAGGAACGGGGCTCAGCGTGGTTGTTTTGGCTGTAAGGAACGGGGCTCAGCGTGGTTGTCATGGCTGTAAGGAACGGGGCTCAGCGTGGTTGTCTTGGCTGTAAGGAACGGGGCTCAGCGTGGTTGTCTTGGCTGTAAGGAACGGGGCTCAGCGTGGTTGTTTTGGCTGTAAGGAACGGGGCTCAGCGTGGTTGTCTTGGCTGTAAGGAACGGGGCTCAGCGTGGTTGTTTTGGCTGTAAGGAACGGGGCTCAACGTGGTTGTCTTGGCTGTAAGGAACGGGGCTCAGCGTGGTTGTCTTGGCTGTAAGGAACGGGGTTCAGCGTGGTTGTCTTGGCTGTAAGGAACGGGGCTCAGCGTGGTTGTCCTGGCTGTAAGGAACGGGGCTCAGCGTGGTTGTCTTGACTGTAAGGAACGGGGCTCAGCGTGGTTGTCTTGGCCGTAAGGAACGGGGCTCAGCGTGGTTGTCTTGGCACTGAACATGTTTGTCAGGTATCCGTTATCTCTGGTTTCCCCTCTGAAAGACTTCACGTGTCCTGTGACCTGATGGGAGAACAGTGAGGTGGGCCGTATCTGTGCTGTTTCCCCAACGGCTCCTAAGAGAACAGTGGAGAGGGGGAGAGAACAGTGGAGAGGGGTCCACTATGAAACCACAGTCTGGGAACACAACAGGAGGTTGGGTCTGAGATGAAGGGGGATTCCATCCAGAACCTTCTTCTGTTTCAAAGGAGATTACTGTCATGGATAAAGAACACCCTCACAGTCAACTCTACAGTCTGTAAACCAAACCGATCCCTTTGTTTCTTCTCCCTCTCTGTGTACCGACCCATCCCTCTGTGTCTGGGCGGCAGGTCGTCTAGTGGTTAAGCGCAATGGGCCAGTAAGCAAAAGGTCTCTGGTTTGAATCCCAGAGCCGACTAGGTCTATCCATGTGCTCTTGAGCAAGGCATTTAACCCTAATTGCTCCTGTGGGCCTCTCTGGATAAGAGTGTCTACTAAATTACTAAAATGTAAATATCTCCTCCCTCTCTCTGTTCCAACCCATCTCTCTCTGTTCCAACCCATCTCTCTCTGTTCCAACCCATGTCTCTCTCTGTTCCAACCCATGTCTCTCTCTGTTCCAACCCATGTCTCTCTCTGTTCCAACCCATGTCTCTCTCTGTTCCAACCCATGTCTCTCTCTGTTCCAACCCATGTCTCTCTCTGTTCCAACCCATGTCTCTCTCTGTTCCAACCCATGTCTCTCTCTGTTCCAACCCATGTCTCTCTGTTCCAACCCATGTCTCTCTCTGTTCCAACCCATTTCTCTCTGTTCCAAACCATGTCTCTCTCTGTTCCAACCCATGTCTCCCTGTGTTCCAACCCATGTCTCTCTGTGTTCCAACCCATGTCTCTCTGTGTTCCAACCCATGTCTCTCTGTGTTCCAACCCATGTCTCTCTGTTCCAACCCATATCTCTCTCTGTTCCAACCCATTTCTCTCTCTGTTCCAACCCATTTCTCTCTCTGTTCCAACCCATGTCTCTCTCTGTTCCAACCCATTTCTCTCTCTGTTCCAATCCATGTCTCTCTCTGTTCCAACCCATGTCTCTCTCTGTTCCAAACCATGTCTCTCTCTGTTCCAACCCATGTCTCTCTGTGTTCCAACCCATGTCTCTCTGTGTTCCAACCCATGTCTCTCTGTGTTCCAACCCATGTCTCTCTGTGTTCCAACCCATGTCTCTCTGTGTTCCAACCCATGTCTCTCTGTGTTCCAACCCATGTCTCTCTGTGTTCCAACCCATGTCTCTCTGTTCCAACCCATCTCTCTCTCTGTTCCAACCCATTTCTCTCTCTGTTCCAACCCATGTCTCTCTGTGTTCCAACCCATGTCTCTCTGTGTTCCAACCCATGTCTCTCTGTGTTCCAACCCATGTCTCTCTGTGTTCCAACCCATGTCTCTCTGTGTTCCAACCCATGTCTCTCTCTGTTCCAACCCATCTCTCTCTGTTCCAACCCATGTCTCTCTCTGTTCCAACCCATGTCTCTCTCTGTTCCAACCCATGTCTCTCTCTGTTCCAACCCATGTTTCTGTGTTTACTCCCTCTGTATCTCTCTGTATCAGACTTTGGTCAACTACAGTACATATGTCAACTACTTGGTTGTGTTTACTGTAGTTTGCCTGGTACAATGGAACCAATTAAATAGTCCTCTATGTCCAAACTCCAAAGTGTTATCAAGTGCACCTAGAAACAGCTCTCAACTATTTCCCACATGTATTTGTTCATGTCTGTCCCTCAACAGATCCCTCCATGTGGACAGTCCCCCCTGGTCCCAGGGCAGAGCTTCAGCTACGTCCATGGGGCCTCCTCAGTGTCCCTGCTGGGCCAGACGGTGGGTCAGAGTTTGCAGGCGGCAGCTGACCGCTGGCCCCACAGAGAGGCCCTGGTGTTCCTGCAGGATGGAGTCCGTAAGACCTTCTCCCAGTTTCAGGAGGACGTAGGTCTTTCATCCACCCTCTCTTCTAATCTATTTCATCTTATCTAGAGATCATTGTTAGGCCGTTACCTCTGTTCCCACTCAAAGCACATTCAGCAGGACTATCTGACAGTGCATCTGATTGGTGGTTTACCAAATAGTAACATAACTATTATGGGTCAGTGCATCTGATTGGTGGTTTACCAAATAGTAACATAACTATTATGGGTCAGTGCATCTGATTGGTGGTTTACCAAATAGTAACATAACTATTATGTGTCAGTATCCATGGTGAAACACCCTGAGGCCTGCTAACTAGGACATCGATGGTGAAACACCCCGAGGCATGCTAACTAGGACATCCATGGTGTAACACTCCGAGGCCTGCTAACTAGGACATCCATGGTGTGACATCCATGGTGTAACACCGTGAGGCCTGCTAACTAGGACATCCATGGTGTAACACCCTGAGGCCTGCTAACTAGGACATCCATGGTGTAACACCCTGAGGCCTGCTAACTAGGACATCCATGGTGTAACACCCTGAGGCCTGCTAACTAGGACATCCATGCTGAAACACCCCGAGGCCTGCTAACTAGGACATCCATGGTGTAACACCCTGAGGCCTGCTAACCAGGACATCCATGGTGTAACACCGTGAGGCCTGCTAACTAGGACATCCATGGTGTAACACCCTGAGGCCTGCTAACTAGGACATCCATGGTGTAACACCTTGAGGCCTGCTAACTAGGACATCCATGGTGTAACACCCTGAGGCCTGCTAACTAGGACATCCATGGTGTAACACCGTGAGGCCTGCTAACTAGGACATCCATGGTGTAACACCCTGAGGCCTGCTAACTCGGACATCCATGGTGTAACACCTTGAGGCCTGCTAACTAGGACATCCATGGTGTAACACCCTGAGGCCTGCTAACTAGGACATCCATGGTGTAACACCGTGAGGCCTGCTAACTAGGACATCCATGGTGAAACACCCCGAGGCCTGCTAACTAGGACATCCATGGTGTAACACCCTGAGGCCTGCTAACTCGGACATCCATGGTGTAACACCTTGAGGCCTGCTAACTAGGACATCCATGGTGTAACACCCTGAGGCCTGCTAACTAGGACATCCATGGTGTAACACCCTGAGGCCTGCTAACTAGGACATCCATGGTGTAACACCCTGAGGCCTGCTAACTCGGACATCCATGGTGTAACACCTTGAGGCCTGCTAACTAGGACATCCATGGTGTAACACCTTGAGGCCTGCTAACTAGGACATCCATGGTGTAACACCTTGAGGCCTGCTAACTAGGACATCCATGGTGTAACACCTTGAGGCCTGCTGACTAGGACATACATGGTGAAACACCCTGAGGCATGCTAACTAGGACATCCATGGTGTAACATCAGAGACCTGCTAACTAGGACATCCATGGTGTAACACCCTGAGGCCTGCTCACTAGGACATCCATGGTGTAACAACAGAGACAAAACAGCTTTGTAATAATATATTCCAATCCATTTATACACAAACTGCAGAATGCCTTTACATATCGGACATCATCCTGTATATTACTTCCTGGGTCATGGTCTCCCTCCTCCCCAGGTTGACCAGGCCGCTGCAGGTCTCCTGGCCCTGGGTCTGAAGAGAGGGGACAGACTAGGAGTCTGGGGGCCCAACACATACCACTGGATCCTGTTTCAGTTTGCCACAGCCAAGGCTGGCATCATACTGGTGAAGATGAGCTATTATATTAGATTCTAAAATGAACATGTATTATCTGTTAGAATCTAATGGTCCTAATATTAAAGTATTGTTCTAATCTCTACAGGTGTCGATAAACCCAGCCTATCAGCTGAAGGAGCTGGAGTTCACCCTGGGGAAGGTTTGTTCTTATCCAGAACTGTGCTGTTTTACACTTCCTGGATAGACTGAATGAACAGCTGAACTGATCCTGACCCTGGTGCTGTCTGTGTCCTTCCCAGTTTAAGACCCAGAGGTTCTGATATCTCTGTCTCTGTAGGTGCAGTGTAAAGCTGTGGTGTGTCCCACCCAGTTTAAGACCCAGAGGTTCTGTTATCTCTGTCTCTGTAGGTGCAGTGCAAAGCTGTGGTGTGTCCCACCCAGTTTAAGACCCAGAGGTTCTGTGACATGCTGAGACAGATCTGCCCAGAGATGGACACAGCAGAGTCAGGGGTCTTCAGGAGCTCCAGGTATGTTAATATTGTACTACTGGACCATGACTGAGTCAACAGACATATTGTACTACTGCATCATGACTGTGTCAACAGACATATTGTACTACTGCATCATGACTGTGTCAACAGACAGGTATGTTAATATTGTACTACTGCATCATGACTGAGTCAACAGACATATTGTACTACTGGACCATGACTGAGTCAACAGACATATTGTACTACTGCATCATGACTGCGTCAACAGACATATTGTACTACTGCATCATGAAGTAAACAAGTACCTAGCAGGATAGCTAACATCATAGATATAGAACCCTGATCAGATATGTGGTCTGTGACCAACATATTTATAGCCATAGTAGAGATCCCATTAAATTACTAGAAGGGCTATGTCATAAACCCTCAAAGTTCCTGAATGGTATGATAATGGCAGCCATTTTGGTCAGGGACAAATCCAAACCAGCCTAATTGAAAGGAAAGGAAGTAGAGGCATAGGTGATGCACTTCCTGCTTTTACTGATGCAGGAACATAAAAGTAAGGCATGTGATACTGTATATCAGAAATGGTGTATTAGAAGTATTGGCTAATGTGAAACACAGTCGAAGGGAACACAGGAACTCTGCTGGATCAACTCTGAATAAGAAATATTACCACCGGCGGATGTCTATTTACCTGTAAATGGAACCTCAGTATCTGTGTGGGGATGGAGACAGACAGGGACAGTAGAGGACCTAATGAAGGCTGTTACTGTAATGTTACTGTAATGTTACTATCATTGTGTTACTGTATCTGTGTGGGGAAAGAGACAGACAGGGACAGTAGAGGACCTAATGAAGGCTGTTACTGTAATGTTACTGTAATGTTACTATCATTGTGTTACTGTAATGTAACGGTCATTGTGTTACTGTAATGTAACGGTCATTGTGTTACTGTAATGTAACGGTCATTGTGTTACTGTAATGTAACGGTCTTTGTGTTACTGTAATGTAACGGTCATTGTGTTACTGTAATGTAACGGTCAGTGTGTTACTGTAATGTAGCGGTCATTGTGTTACTGTAATGTAACGATCAGTGTGTTACTGTAATGTAGCGGTCATTGTGTTACTGTAATGTTACTATCATTGTGTTACTGTATCTGTGTATGGGGATGGTGACAGACAGGGACAGTAGAGGACCTAATGAAGGCTGTTACTGTAATGTTACTGTAATGTAACGGCCATTGTGTTACTGTAATGTAACGGTCATTGTGTTACTGTAATGTAACGTTCTTTGTGTTACTGTAATGTAACGGTCATTGTGTTACTGTAATGTAACGGTCATTGTGTTACTGTATTGTAGCGGTCATTGTGTTACTGTAATGTAACGGTCTTTGTGTTACTGTAATGTAACGGTCATTGTGTTACTGTAATGTAACGGTCAGTGTGTTACTGTAATGTAGCGGTCATTGTGTTACTGCAATGTAACGGTCATTGTGTTACTGTAATGTAACGGTCATTGTGTTACTGTAATGTAACAGCCAGTGTGTTACTGTAATGTAACAGCCAGTTTGTTACTGTAATGTAACGGTCATTGTGTTACTGTAATGTAACGGTCAGTGTGTTACTGTAATGTTACTGTAATGTAACGGTCATTGTGTTATTGTAATGTAACGGTCATTGTGTTACTGTAATAATATTGACAGTGTTACTGTAATGTACCTGTCAGTGTTACTGTAATGTACCTGTCATTGTGTTACTGTAATGTAACGGTCATTGTGTTACTGTAATGTTAACCTACTGTGTTCCTCCTGCCAGACTACCAGACCTGCGTATGGTGATTGTGACAGACAGCAGACAGACAGGGACTGTACATGTAGAGGATGTGATGCAGGCTGGAAGCAGACAGCACCACCAGGAGCTGCAGGACCTGCAGACCAAACTGTCCTTCGACGACCCCATCAACATACAGTTCACATCTGTAGGTCTCCTGTTGAAAGAAGAAGAATTCTTTACGGCTGATGTCCAGGACACAGACGACCCTGTCTAGGACACAGACGACCCTGTCTAGGACACAGACGACCCTGTCTAGGACACAGACGACCCTGTCTAGGACACAGACGACCCTGTCTAGGACACACGTTCCGCTAACGGAAACCCCCCAACAGTATTAGTCTGTCTACTGGTCTGTAGGGAACAACAGTATTAGTCTGTCTGATGTCTACTGGTCTGTAGGGAACAACAGTATTAGTCTGTCTACTGGTCTGTAGGGAACAACAGTATTAGTCTGTCTGATGTCTACTGGTCTGTAGGGAACAACAGTATTAGTCTGTCTACTGGTCTGTAGGGAACAACAGTATTAGTCTGTCTGATGTCTACTGGTCTGTAGGGAACAACAGTATTAGTCTGTCTACTGGTCTGTAGGGAACAACAGTATTAGTCTGTCTGATGTCTACTGGTCTGTAGGGAACAACAGTATTAGTCTGTCTACTGGTCTGTAGGGAACAACAGTATTAGTCTGTCTACTGGTCTGTAGGGAACAACAGTATTAGTCTGTCTACTGGTCTGTAGGGAACAACAGTATTAGTCTGTCTGATGTCTACTGGTCTGTAGGGAACAACAGTATTAGTCTGTCTACTGGTCTGTAGGGAACAACAGTATTAGTCTGTCTACTGGTCTGTAGGGAACAACAGTATTAGTCTGTCTGATGTCTACTGGTCTGTAGGGAACAACAGTATCAGTCTGTCTACTGGTCTGTAGGGAACAACAGTATTAGTCTGTCTGATGTCTACTGGTCTGTAGGGAACAACAGTATTAGTCTGTCTACTGGTCTGTAGGGAACAACAGTATTAGTCTGTCTGATGTCTACTGGTCTGTAGGGAACAACAGTATTAGTCTGTCTACTGGTCTGTAGGGAACAACAGTATTAGTCTGTCTGATGTCTACTGGTCTGTAGGGAACAACAGTATTAGTCTGTCTGATGTCTACTGGTCTGTAGGGAACAACAGTATTAGTCTGTCTACTGGTCTGTAGGGAACAACAGTATCAGTCTGTCTACTGGTCTGTAGGGAACAACAGTATTAGTCTGTCTACTGGTCTGTAGGGAACAACAGTATTAGTCTGTCTACTGGTCTGTAGGGAACAACAGTATTAGTCTGTCTGATGTCTACTGGTCTGTAGGGAACAACAGTATTAGTCTGTCTACTGGTCTGTAGGGAACAACAGTATCAGTCTGTCTACTGGTCTGTAGGGAACAACAGTATTAGTGTGTCTGATGTCTACTGGTCTGTAGGGAACAACAGTATTAGTCTGTCTACTGGTCTGTAAGGAACAACAGTATCAGTCTGTCTACTGGTCTGTAGGGAACAACAGTATTAGTCTGTCTACTGGTCTGTAGGGAACAACAGTATTAGTCTGTCTACTGGTCTGTAGAGAACAACAGTATCAGTCTGTCTACTGGTCTGTAGGGAACAACAGTATTAGTCTGTCTACTGGTCTGTAGGGAACAACAGTATTAGTCTGTCTGATGTCTACTGGTCTGTAGGGAACAACAGTATTAGTCTGTCTACTGGTCTGTAGAGAACAACAGTATCAGTCTGTCTACTGGTCTGTAGGGAACAACAGTATTAGTCTGTCTACTGGTCTGTAGGGAACAACAGTATTAGTCTGTCTACTGGTCTGTAGGGAACAACAGTATTAGTCTGTCTACTGGTCTGTAGGGAACAACAGTATTAGTCTGTCTGATGTCTACTGGTCTGTAGGGAACAACAGTATTAGTCTGTCTACTGGTCTGTAGAGAACAACAGTATCAGTCTGTCTACTGGTCTGTAGGGAACAACAGTATTAGTCTGTCTACTGGTCTGTAGGGAACAACAGTATTAGTCTGTCTACTGGTCTGTAGGGAACAACAGTATCAGTCTGTCTGATGTCTACTGGTCTGTAGGGAACAACAGTATCAGTCTGTCTACTGGTCTGTAGGGAACAACAGTATCAGTCTGTCTGATGTCTACTGGTCTGTAGAGAACAACAGTATCAGTCTGTCTACTGGTCTGTAGGGAACAACAGTATCAGTCTGTCTACTGGTCTGTAGGGAACAACAGTATTAGTCTGTCTACTGGTCTGTAGGGAACAACAGTATTAGTCTGTCTACTGGTCTGTAGGGAACAACAGTATTAGTCTGTCTACTGGTCTGTAGGGAACAACAGTATTAGTCTGTCTGATGTCTACTGGTCTGTAGAGAACAACAGTATTAGTCTGTCTACTGGTCTGTAGGGAACAACAGTATTAGTCTGTCTGATGTCTACTGGTCTGTAGAGAACAACAGTATTAGTCTGTCTGATGTCTACTGGTCTGTAGGGAACAACAGTATTAGTCTGTCTGATGTCTACTGGTCTGTAGGGAACAACAGTATTAGTCTGTCTACTGGTCTGTAGGGAACAACAGTATCAGTCTGTCTACTGGTCTGTAGGGAACAACAGTATTAGTCTGTCTGATGTCTACTGGTCTGTAGGGAACAACAGTATTAGTCTGTCTGATGTCTACTGGTCTGTAGGTAACAACAGTATTAGTCTGTCTACTGGTCTGGGAACAACAGTATCAGTCTGTCTACTGGTCTAGGGAACAACAGTATTAGTCTGTCTGTATCAGTCTGTCTACTGGTCTGTAGGGAACAACAGTATTAGTCTGTCTGATGTCTACTGGTCTGTAGGGAACAACAGTATTAGTCTGTCTACTGGTCTGTAGGGAACAACAGTATCAGTCTGTCTACTGGTCTGTAGGGAACAACAGTATCAGTCTGTCTGATGTCTACTGGTCTGTAGGGAACAACAGTATTAGTCTGTCTACTGGTCTGTAGAGAACAACAGTATTAGTCTGTCTACTGGTCTGTAGGGAACAACAGTATTAGTCTGTCTGCTGGTCTGTAGGGAACAACAGTATCAGTCTGTCTACTGGTCTGTAGGGAACAACAGTATCAGTCTGTCTGATGTCTACTGGTCTGTAGGGAACAACAGTATTAGTCTGTCTGATGTCTACTGGTCTGTAGGGAACAACAGTATTAGTCTGTCTACTGGTCTGTAGGGAACAACAGTATTAGTCTGTCTGATGTCTACTGGTCTGTAGGGAACAACAGTATTAGTCTGTCTACTGGTCTGTAGGGAACAACAGTATTAGTCTGTCTACTGGTCTGTAAGGGAACAACAGTATTAGTCTGTCTGATGTCTACTGGTCTGTAGTGAACAACCGTATTAGTCTGTCTGATGTCTACTGGTCTGTAGTGAACAACAGTATTAGTCTGTCTACTGGTCTGTAGGGAACAACAGTATCAGTCTGTCTACTGGTCTGTAGGGAACAACAGTATTAGTCTGTCTACTGGTCTGTAGGGAACAACAGTATCAGTCTGTCTGTAGGGAACAACAGTATTAGTCTGTCTACTGGTCTGTAGGGAACAACAGTATCAGTCTGTCTACTGGTCTGTAAGGAACAACAGTATTAGTCTGTCTACTGGTCTGTAGGGAACAACAGTATTAGTCTGTCTACTGGTCTGTAGGGAACAACAGTATCAGTCTGTCTGTAGGGAACAACAGTATTAGTCTGTCTGATGTCTACTGGTCTGTAGGGAACAACAGTATTAGTCTGTCTGATGTCTACTGGTCTGTAGGGAACAACAGTATTAGTCTGTCTACTGGTCTGTAGGGAACAACAGTATCAGTCTGTCTACTGGTCTGTAGGGAACAACAGTATCAGTCTGTCTGATGTCTACTGGTCTGTAGGGAACAACAGTATTAGTCTGTCTACTGGTCTGTAGGGAACAACAGTATCGGTCTGTCTACTGGTCTGTAGGAAACAACAGTATTAGTCTGTCTACTGGTCTGTAGGGAACAACAGTATCAGTCTGTCTACTGGTCTGTAAGGAACAACAGTATTAGTCTGTCTGATGTCTGCTGGTCTGTAGGGAACAACAGTATTAGTCTGTCTGATGTCTACTGGTCTGTAGTGAACAACAGTATTAGTCTGTCTGATGTCTACTGGTCTGTAGTGAACAACAGTATTAGTCTGTCTACTGGTCTGTAGGGAACAACAGTATCAGTCTGTCTACTGGTCTGTAGGGAACAACAGTATTAGTCTGTCTACTGGTCTGTAGGGAACAACAGTATTAGTCTGTCTACTGGTCTGTAGGGAACAACAGTATCAGTCTGTCTACTGGTCTGTAAGGGAACAACAGTATTAGTCTGTCTACTGGTCTGTAGGGAACAACAGTATTAGTCTGTCTGATGTCTACTGGTCTGTAGAGAACAACAGTATTAGTCTGTCTACTGGTCTGTAGGGAACAACAGTATCAGTCTGTCTACTGGTCTGTAGGGAACAACAGTATTAGTCTGTCTGATGTCTACTGGTCTGTAGGGAACAACAGTATTAGTCTGTCTGCTGGTCTGTAGGGAACAACAGTATCAGTCTGTCTACTGGTCTGTAGGGAACAACAGTATCAGTCTGTCTACTGGTCTGTAGGGAACAACAGTATTAGTCTGTCTACTGGTCTGTAGGGAACAACAGTAGTCTGTCTACTGGTCTGTAGGGAACAACAGTATTAGTCTGTCTACTGGTCTGTAGGGAACAACAGTATTAGTCTGTCTACTGGTCTGTAGGGAACAACAGTATCAGTCTGTCTACTGGTCTGTAGGGAACAACAGTATTAGTCTGTCTACTGGTCTGTAGGGAACAACAGTATTAGTCTGTCTACTGGTCTGTAGGGAACAACAGTATCAGTCTGTCTGCTGGTCTGTAGAGAACAACAGTATTAGTCTGTCTGATGTCTACTGGTCTGTAGGGAACAACAGTATTAGTCTGTCTACTGGTCTGTAGGGAACAACAGTATTAGTCTGTCTGATGTCTACTGGTCTGTAGGGAACAACAGTATTAGTCTGTCTACTGGTCTGTAGGGAACAACAGTATTAGTCTGTCTACTGGTCTGTAGAGAACAACAGTATTAGTCTGTCTGATGTCTACTGGTCTGTAGGGAACAACAGTATTAGTCTGTCTACTGGTCTGTAGGGAACAACAGTATTAGTCTGTCTACTGGTCTGTAGGGAACAACAGTATTAGTCTGTCTGATGTCTACTGGTCTGTAGGGAACAACAGTATTAGTCTGTCTACTGGTCTGTAGGGAACAACAGTATTAGTCTGTCTACTGGTCTGTAGGGAACAACAGTATCAGTCTGTCTACTGGTCTGTAGGGAACAACAGTATCAGTCTGTCTACTGGTCTGTAGAGAACAACAGTATTAGTCTGTCTACTGGTCTGTAGGGAACAACAGTATTAGTCTGTCTACTGGTCTGCAGGGAACAACAGTATCAGTCTGTCTACTGGTCTGTAGGGAACAACAGTATTAGTCTGTCTACTGGTCTGTAGGGAACAACAGTATTAGTCTGTCTACTGGTCTGTAGAGAACAACAGTATCAGTCTGTCTACTGGTCTGTAGGGAACAACAGTATTAGTCTGTCTACTGGTCTGTAGGGAACAACAGTATCAGTCTGTCTGATGTCTACTGGTCTGTAGGGAACAACAGTATCAGTCTGTCTACTGGTCTGTAGAGAACAACAGTATTAGTCTGTCTGATGTCTACTGGTCTGTAGGGAACAACAGTATCAGTCTGTCTACTGGTCTGTAGAGAACAACAGTATTAGTCTGTCTGATGTCTACTGGTCTGTAGGGAACAACAGTATTAGTCTGTCTACTGGTCTGTAGGGAACAACAGTATCAGTCTGTCTAATGTCTACTGGTCTGTAGGGAACAACAGTATTAGTCTGTCTGATGTCTGCTGGTCTGTAGGGAACAACAGTATTAGTCTGTCTACTGGTCTGTAGGGAACAACAGTATTAGTCTGTCTACTGGTCTGTAGGGAACAACAGTATTAGTCTGTCTGATGTCTACTGGTCTGTAGGGAACAACAGTATTAGTCTGTCTGATGTCTACTGGTCTGTAGAGAACAACAGTATTAGTCTGTCTGATGTCTACTGGTCTGTAGGGAACAACAGTATCAGTCTGTCTACTGGTCTGTAGGGAACAACAGTATCAGTCTGTCTACTGGTCTGTAGGGAACAACAGTATCAGTCTGTCTACTGGTCTGTAGGGAACAACAGTATTAGTCTGTCTACTGGTCTGTAGGGAACAACAGTATTAGTCTGTCTACTGGTCTGTAGGGAACAACAGTATTAGTCTGTCTACTGGTCTGTAGGTAACAACAGTATTAGTCTGTCTACTGGTCTGTAGGGAACAACAGTATTAGTCTGTCTACTGGTCTGTAGGGAACAACAGTGTCAGTCTGTCTGATGTCTACTGGTCTGTAGGGAACAACAGTATTAGTCTGTCTACTGGTCTGTAGGGAACAACAGTATCAGTCTGTCTACTGGTCTGTAGGGAACAACAGTATCAGTCTGTCTAATGTCTACTGGTCTGTAGGGAACAACAGTATCAGTCTGTCTAATGTCTACTGGTCTGTAGGGAACAACAGTATTAGTCTGTCTACTGGTCTGTAGGGAACAACAGTATTAGTCTGTCTACTGGTCTGTAGGGAACAACAGTATTAGTCTGTCTACTGGTCTGTAGGGAACAACAGTATTAGTCTGTCTACTGGTCTGTAGGGAACAACAGTATTAGTCTGTCTACTGGTCTGTAGGGAACAACAGTATCAGTCTGTCTACTGGTCTGTAGGGAACAACAGTATTAGTCTGTCTGATGTCTACTGGTCTGTAGGGAACAACAGTATTAGTCTGTCTACTGGTCTGTAGGGAACAACAGTATCAGTCTGTCTGATGTCTACTGGTCTGTAGGGAACAACAGTATTAGTCTGTCTACTGGTCTGTAGGGAACAACAGTATCAGTCTGTCTGATGTCTACTGGTCTGTAGGGAACAACAGTATTAGTCTGTCTTCTGGTCTGTAGGGAACAACAGTATTAGTCTGTCTGATGTCTACTGGTCTGTAGGGAACAACAGTATCAGTCTGTCTACTGGTCTGTAGGGAACAACAGTATTAGTCTGTCTACTGGTCTGTAGGGAACAACAGTATTAGTCTGTCTACTGGTCTGTAGGGAACAACAGTATCAGTCTGTCTGCTGGTCTGTAGAGAACAACAGTATTAGTCTGTCTGATGTCTACTGGTCTGTAGGGAACAACAGTATTAGTCTGTCTACTGGTCTGTAGAGAACAACAGTATTAGTCTGTCTACTGGTCTGTAGGGAACAACAGTATTAGTCTGTCTGATGTCTACTGGTCTGTAGGGAACAACAGTATTAGTCTGTCTACTGGTCTGTAGGGAACAACAGTATTAGTCTGTCTGATGTCTACTGGTCTGTAGGGAACAACAGTATTAGTCTGTCTGATTTATACTGGTCTGTAGGGAACAACAGTATTAGTCTGTCTACTGGTCTGTAGAGAACAACAGTATTAGTCTGTCTGATGTCTACTGGTCTGTAGGGAACAACAGTATTAGTCTGTCTACTGGTCTGTAGGGAACAACAGTATTAGTCTGTCTACTGGTCTGTAGGGGAACAACAGTATTAGTCTGTCTGATGTCTACTGGTCTGTAGGGAACAACAGTATTAGTCTGTCTACTGGTCTGTAGGGAACAACAGTATTAGTCTGTCTACTGGTCTGTAGGGAACAACAGTATCAGTCTGTCTACTGGTCTGTAGGGGAACAACAGTATTAGTCTGTCTACTGGTCTGTAGAGAACAACAGTATTAGTCTGTCTACTGGTCTGTAGGGAACAACAGTATTAGTCTGTCTACTGGTCTGCAGGGAACAACAGTATCAGTCTGTCTACTGGTCTGTAGGGAACAACAGTATTAGTCTGTCTACTGGTCTGTAGGGAACAACAGTATCAGTCTGTCTACTGGTCTGTAGGGAACAACAGTATCAGTCTGTCTACTGGTCTGTAGGGAACAACAGTATCAGTCTGTCTGATGTCTACTGGTCTGTAGGGAACAACAGTATCAGTCTGTCTACTGGTCTGTAGGGAACAACAGTATCAGTCTGTCTGATGTCTACTGGTCTGTAGGGAACAACAGTATCAGTCTGTCTACTGGTCTGTAGGGAACAACAGTATTAGTCTGTCTAATGTCTACTGGTCTGTAGGGAACAACAGTATTAGTCTGTCTACTGGTCTGTAGGGAACAACAGTATCAGTCTGTCTAATGTCTACTGGTCTGTAGGGAACAACAGTATCAGTCTGTCTAATGTCTACTGGTCTGTAGGGAACAACAGTATTAGTCTGTCTACTGGTCTGTAGGGAACAACAGTATTAGTCTGTCTACTGGTCTGTAGGGAACAACAGTATCAGTCTGTCTACTGGTCTGTAGGGAACAACAGTATTAGTCTGTCTGATGTCTACTGGTCTGTAGGGAACAACAGTATTAGTCTGTCTGATGTCTACTGGTCTGTAGGGAACAACAGTATTAGTCTGTCTGATGTCTACTGGTCTGTAGGGAACAACAGTATCAGTCTGTCTACTGGTCTGTAGGGAACAACAGTATCAGTCTGTCTACTGGTCTGTAGGAACAACAGTATTAGTCTGTCTACTGGTCTGTAGGGAACAACAGTATCAGTCTGTCTACTGGTCTGTAGGGAACAACAGTATTAGTCTGTCTACTGGTCTGTAGGGAACAACAGTATTAGTCTGTCTACTGGTCTGTAGGAACAACAGTATTAGTCTGTCTACTGGTCTGTAGGGAACAACAGTATTAGTCTGTCTACTGGTCTGTAGGGAACAACAGTGTCAGTCTGTCTGATGTCTACTGGTCTGTAGGGAACAACAGTATTAGTCTGTCTACTGGTCTGTAGGGAACAACAATATCAGTCTGTCTACTGGTCTGTAGGGAACAACAGTATTAGTCTGTCTGATGTCTACTGGTCTGTAGGGAACAACAGTATTAGTCTGTCTACTGGTCTGTAGGGAACAACAGTATTAGTCTGTCTACTGGTCTGTAGGGAACAACAGTATTAGTCTGTCTACTGGTCTGTAGGGAACAACAGTATTAGTCTGTCTACTGGTCTGTAGGGAACAACAGTATCAGTCTGTCTACTGGTCTGTAGGGAACAACAGTATTAGTCTGTCTACTGGTCTGTAGGGAACAACAGTATCAGTCTGTCTACTGGTCTGTAGGGAACAACAGTATTAGTCTGTCTGATGTCTACTGGTCTGTAGGGAACAACAGTATTAGTCTGTCTACTGGTCTGTAGGGAACAACAGTATTAGTCTGTCTGATGTCTACTGGTCTGTAGGGAACAACAGTATTAGTCTGTCTACTGGTCTGTAGGGAACAACAGTATCAGTCTGTCTACTGGTCTGTAGGGAACAACAGTATTAGTCTGTCTGATGTCTACTGGTCTGTAGGGAACAACAGTATTAGTCTGTCTACTGGTCTGTAGGGAACAACAGTATTAGTCTGTCTACTGGTCTGTAGGGAACAACAGTATTAGTCTGTCTACTGGTCTGTAGGGAACAACAGTATTAGTCTGTCTGATGTCTACTGGTCTGTAGGGAACAACAGTATCAGTCTGTCTACTGGTCTGTAGGGAACAACAGTATCAGTCTGTCTGATGTCTACTGGTCTGTAGGGAACAACAGTATTAGTCTGTCTACTGGTCTGTAGGGAACAACAGTATCAGTCTGTCTACTGGTCTGTAGGGAACAACAGTATTAGTCTGTCTGATGTCTACTGGTCTGTAGGGAACAACAGTATTAGTCTGTCTACTGGTCTGTAGGGAACAACAGTATTAGTCTGTCTGATGTCTACTGGTCTGTAGGGAACAACAGTATCAGTCTGTCTACTGGTCTGTAGGGAACAACAGTATTAGTCTGTCTACTGGTCTGTAGGGAACAACAGTATTAGTCTGTCTACTGGTCTGTAGGGAACAACAGTATTAGTCTGTCTGATGTCTACTGGTCTGTAGGGAACAACAGTATTAGTCTGTCTAATGTCTTCTGGTCTGTAGGGAACAACAGTATTAGTCTGTCTGATGTCTACTGGTCTGTAGGGAACAACAGTATTAGTCTGTCTACTGGTCTGTAGGGAACAACAGTATTAGTCTGTCTGATGTCTACTGGTCTGTAGGGAACAACAGTATTAGTCTGTCTACTGGTCTGTAGGGAACAACAGTATCAGTCTGTCTACTGGTCTGTAGGGAACAACAGTATTAGTCTGTCTACTGGTCTGTAGGGAACAACAGTATTAGTCTGTCTACTGGTCTGTAGGGAACAACAGTATTAGTCTGTCTGATGTCTACTGGTCTGTAGGGAACAACAGTATCAGTCTGTCTACTGGTCTGTAGGGAACAACAGTATTAGTCTGTCTACTGGTCTGTAGGGAACAACAGTATCAGTCTGTCTACTGGTCTGTAGGGAACAACAGTATTAGTCTGTCTGATGTCTACTGGTCTGTAGGGAACAACAGTATTAGTCTGTCTACTGGTCTGTAGGGAACAACAGTATTAGTCTGTCTGATGTCTACTGGTCTGTAGGGAACAACAGTATCAGTCTGTCTAATGTCTTCTGGTCTGTAGGGAACAACAGTATTAGTCTGTCTGATGTCTACTGGTCTGTAGGGAACAACAGTATTAGTCTGTCTACTGGTCTGTAGGGAACAACAGTATTAGTCTGTCTGATGTCTACTGGTCTGTAGGGAACAACAGTATTAGTCTGTCTACTGGTCTGTAGGGAACAACAGTATTAGTCTGTCTGATGTCTACTGGTCTGTAGGGAACAACAGTATTAGTCTGTCTACTGGTCTGTAGGGAACAACAGTATTAGTCTGTCTGATGTCTACTGGTCTGTAGGGAACAACAGTATTAGTCTGTCTACTGGTCTGTAGGGAACAACAGTATTAGTCTGTCTACTGGTCTGTAGGGAACAACAGTATTAGTCTGTCTACTGGTCTGTAGGGAACAACAGTATTAGTCTGTCTACTGGTCTGTAGGGAACAACAGTATTAGTCTGTCTACTGGTCTGTAGGGAACAACAGTATTAGTCTGTCTGATGTCTACTGTTCTCTAGGGAACAACAGGAAATCCTAAAGGTGCCACCCTCTCCCACCACAACATCGTCAACAACGCCTATTTTGTAGGTCTACGTCTGGGATTCGACTGGAAGGTCAGTGGAGACATGAGACTATTATCATCTCTCTCTGTGTCTCTCTCTCACTCACTCACTCACTCTCTCTCTCTCTCTCTCTCTCTCTCTCTCTCTCTCTCTCTGTGGCTCATTCAATTCAAGGGGCTTTATTGGCATGGGAAACATATGTTAACATTGCCAAAGCAAGTGAGGTGGCTCTCTCTCTCTCGCTCTGTGGCTCTCTCTCTGGCTCTCTCTCTCTCTCTGTGGCTCTCTCTCTCTCTGTGGCTCTCTCTCTCTCTGTGGCTCTCTGTGGCTCTCTCTCTCTCTCTCTGTGGCTCTCTCTCTCGGTGGCTCTCTCTCTCCCTCTCTGTGGCTCTCTCTCTCTCTCTCTGTGGCTCTCTCTCTCTCTCTCTCTGTGGCTCTCTCTCTCTCTCTCTGTGGCTCTCTCTCTCTCTGTGGCTCTCTCTCTCTCTGTGGCTCTCTCTCTCTCTCTCTGTGGCTCTCTCTCTGTGGCTCTCTCTCTCTCTCTCTCTGTGGCTCTCTCTCTCTCTCTCTGTGGCTCTCTCTCTCTCTGTGGCTCTCTCTCTCTCTCTCTGTGGCTCTCTCTCTCTCTGTGGCTCTCTCTTTCTGTGGCGCTCTCTCTCTCTGGCGCTCTCTTTCTGTGGCTCTCTTCTGTGGCTCTGTCGCTCTCTCTCTGTTGCGCTGTCGCTCTCTCTCTCTCTTGCGCTGTCGCTCTCTCTCTGTTGCTCTGTCGCTCTCTCTCTCTGTTGCTCTGTCGCTCTCTCTCTCTCTGTTGCTCTGTCGCTCTCTCTGTTGCTCTGTCGCTCTCTCTCTCTGTTGCTCTGTCGCTCTCTCTCTCTGTTGCTCTGTCGCTCTCTCTCTCGCTGTGTCTCTCTCTCTCTCTGTCTCTCTCTCTACTTTTCTCATGTAACCTCTGCTCTTTTGCTTCCCCCTCAGCCTATAAGAGCGTGTGTTCCTGTTCCCCTGTACCACTGCATGGGCTCAGTGTTAGGAGCGATGTGTTTGGCACTGCATGGCATCACCCTGGTCTTCCCCTCTGCTGGGTACGACAGCCGTGCCAACCTGGAGGCCATTCAGAATGAAAGGTAGTAAAGTTTAGGAACCTCTTCCTTAAGTGACTTACACATCCTGGAGACTTACAATAGAGATATTTCACGTCAGTCTGTTGTAATAAGAATAATATAAATAGCTGCCCCTGAGCACATTGAGAATGAACCTCTATAATACACTAAATACCTCTCTGTGTTCTCTGTTTCAGGTGTAATTTCCTCTACGGAACTCCTACCATGTACATTGACATGCTTGGACAGCCTGACCTACACAACTATGACCTGTCCTCAGTTGAATCTGGTGAGAGATTTGAGGTTTGTTTGTGTCGACTGTTGTTTGATGGCTGGAAATACATAAAAATAAACTGAATTGCTGTGGTAAAGTTTAAGCTGAAAGGGGTAATTTGCAGTTGCTACATCCATTTTTTGGACTTGTATATTAAATTAATGTTCCCATTGATTCTTGAAGATTATAACATACAAATACCTCTTGAGCTTAATTTCAGCTGTCACACCAAAATATAAACCTGTTTTACTCCAATGTTTGTAAACATTGTAAAGGTTAGTCTGGAGCCCTGTCTTAACCTGCTTTGAGGCTCTTTTTTCTTCACATTTTCGGTTGGTGTCGCTACCGTTTTCAGTCGGGGTCTCTGGCTCCGCTGTGGTTTCAGTCGGGGTCTCTGGCTCCGCTATGGTTTACAGTCGGGGTCTCTGGCTCCGCTATGGTTTACAGTCGGGGTCTCTGGCTCCGCTATGGTTTACAGTCGGGTCTCTGGCTCCGCTACGGTGTTCAGTCGGGGTCTCTGGCTCCGCTATGGTTTACAGTCGGGGTCTCTGGCTCCGCTATGGTTTACAGTCGGGGTCTCTGGCTCCGCTACGGTGTTCAGTCGGGGTCTCTGGCTCCGCTATGGTTTACAGTCGGGGTCTCTGGCTCCGCTATGGTTTACAGTCGGGGTCTCTGGCTCCGCTATGGTTTACAGTCGGGGTCTCTGGCTCCGCTATGGTTTACAGTCGGGGTCTCTGGCTCCGCTATGGTTTACAGTCGGGGTCTCTGGCTCCGCTATGGTTTACAGTCGGGGTCTCTGGCTCTGCTGTGGTTTTCAGTCCCGGGGTCTCTGGCTCCGCTATGGTTTTCAGTCGGGTCTCTGGCTCCACTGTGGTTTACAGTCGGGGTCTCTGGCTCCACTGTGGTTTACAGTCGGGGTCTCTGGCTCCGTTATGGTTTACAGTCGGGGTCTCTGGCTCCGCTGTAGTTTACAGTCCCGGGGTCTCTGGCTCTGCTGTGGTTTTCAGTCGGGGTCTCTGGCTCTGCTGTGGTTTTCAGTCGGGGTCTCTGGCTCCGCTATGGTTTTCAGTCGGGGTCTCTGGCTCCGCTAAGGTTTTCAGTCGGGGTCTCTGGTGCTGCTGTGGTTTACAGTCGGGGTCTCTGGCTCCGCTATGGTTTTCAGTCGGGGTCTCTGGCTCCACTACGGTTTTCAATTGGTGGCACCAGTTCATGATTTGGTTGCACCAATATCTTGTCACTCAATAGAAACATTTTATAATCTTGTTATAAAGTCATTCACTGTGGTTTACAGAGATGGTATGATTAAAGAATAACATTTTATCATCAAACATGTCCAAGCAGTAATGCATGGATCAGGTCATTTTCATCTACAACTTAAACTATTCGCTAAGTACTGTTGTAACCTCAGACAACATTTTCCAGAGAAGCCCCATTCCCAATTCAACCAATAGCAAAATCCTGTGACAATGGTTTCAAAATAATACACAATTAAATTAAACACAGATGACCCTTCCTAATTAGGAAGCTCTCTGATATGTTGTGATGGACTGTCATTATAAATGCTTCACAGGAACCTGGTCAAATTAGGTTTGTAGTGTGGCTAGCCACTGAATGGCTCTGAAGTCACTGTCAGCATGCAGTCAAAGCTACTAACCACTTTTGGACATAACTAGTGTTCTCAAATCGTATCCGGATGTCGACAGCAGATATGAGTTGAATCCATAATATGGCAAACTTAGCTGGCTTCCATACATTTTAGAGAAAACAAGTTATATTAAGTGGCTAGCTAACTAGCTAGCATTAGCAATGTTTGGTGGTCAATGAGACTGAGAGCTAGCTAACCAGCTGAGTTAGCTAACATTGTAACAAAATAATAATTTAGAAAAATCCTCAAAGGCTCTGGATTTCAGGAATCACAGTGACAAGCATTGGAACGCTGCGATTGGTTGCCCAACATTCTGGGGTGAAGCTTAGCGAAGCGTCAATTAGCTTATTGTTGCTATATTTTTTTATTTTATTGTCAAACTAGGGCTCTGGAAATGTCAGATTTGTTTTGCTCAATAGAGATCCATTGGCCTACATGTTTGTGTGCACTAGCTAATAGGCTAATTCATTTGGGACTAATTCACCACTAAATGAAAACTGAAAACACATTAGCTAGACCGCTAACTGTGAATATTGCTGATGTTTAGCCGTGTAATTGATTAATTGCAGTAAATTGAATGCCCTAAAAACAATCCAGTGATAGTCTACTAGGACTCAGCGCCAACGTGTACCTCACGCTCTCTGCATCTCAGACATAACGGAAATGTTGTTTTTTAAAACAGTGCCTGTCGCTCAATATTGAGAGTTGAGAAAGTGATCATACCCCTAGAAAGTGGAGACCTTTCCCCTCTTCAACTAACAACATGTTTTCAAAACTTATGTTTTTCATGCAACTGCATTTTGAAAGAGAGCATTTCTCTCTTCCACTAAATAGATAGTTGGAAGGAGAGGGGCGTGGCTGGCTCATCACAGCAGCTGGCCCGGCGAAATGGACACTTTCATGGCAGGACTCAATTCACTTTACTTTAGGCGTACTGCTTGACCAAGTCATGATTTTATCCGGCCAAAACAATAAGAAGTTTTGAGTGAGGTGACCAGCAGTTTTTCTACATCCACAGCCAAGTCAAAGGGTTGCAAAATGAGACTAAATGGTCTCTGTCTGGTGCCCTCCTAAAACAATCATTTGTATATTATGGATTGTCAGGCCTTTCATCCACAGCTCTCTATGAATTTGAGAGTGGTTACATGTCTCCGCCCCCATCCCTCAGATTTTTACCAAAACAGTGGCGGGGTGTCAATTTGTTTTATTTTGTTTTATCAACTGCAGATTGCCCCTTTGAATAGTAATATAATGTATTGGTAATACAGTTATAGTATTTGTGAAGGGTGGCGGTTGATTAATATGCTGTATAAAGCAGTAGTATAGTATTTGTGCCCAGGATGGTGGTTGTGATTTCTGTTGTTGTGTTCCAGGGTTTATGAGTGGGTCTCTTTGTCCTCCGGAAGTCATGAAGAAACTCAAAACTGATATGAATGTCAATGATATGATAGTAAGTCCTTCCCATCTTTTTCTCTGTCTCTGTGTGTATAATATACTTTATCATCTGTATGGGGTAACACAACGTTCCCTTGGTAACATCAGATAGGCTATGGGACCACAGAGAACAGCCCTGTAACATTCCTTGGTTTCCTGCGAGACAACGAGGAACTGAAGACAGAGACGGTGGGATGCATCCTGAACCACACTGAGGTATCAAACACGTGAGAGGAGAGAGTCATGTGTCTAATGTCAGGCTCCTAATTCATCGACATGCAGTATGTGTAATGTTTATACTCCTCCTTCTTTAAAACACACATGAAACCCTACCTGTGTTCTCCTGGCCAGGCGAAGGTGGTGGATGTGTCCTCTGGAGAGGTAGTTCCTCTGGGGGATCCAGGAGAGCTGCTGATCAGAGCTTACTCTGTTATGCTGGAGTACTGGGAGGACCCAGACAAGACCAGTGAGGCTATCGCCAAAGACCGCTGGTACAGAACCGGTAAGAAATGAGATGGAGAGAGAGAAAGAGACGGAGGGAGCGAGCGAGAGATAAAGACACACAGAGAAACAAACAGATGAAAAGTGAGCGCGAGCATCAACTGTGAATGTCTCCACAGTGACATAGCCAGTCTGGACAGGTTTGGGTACTGCCGTATAGTGGGACGTATAAAGGACATGATCATACGTGGAGGAGAGAACATCTACCCTGCTGAGATAGAGAAGTTCCTTCACACCCATCCCAACGTACAGGAGGCCCAGGTGAGAACCACACCCATCCCAACGTACAGGAGGCCCAGGTGAGAACCATCCCAACGTACAGGAGGCCCAGGTGTTTATTTTCTCTCCCTGTCCTGTCCACCTCTCTTTCTCCCCAGGTGATTGGCGTGAGAGATGAGAGGTTGGGGGAACAGGTGTGTGCCTGTATCAGACTGAAGGAGGGACTGGACTGTAGCAGAGAGGAGATCAGAGACTTCTGCAAGGGACAGGTGAGACAGAGACAGGAAGTGACATGACCTGGGACAGGTGAGACAGAGACAGGAAGTGACATGACCTGGGACAGGTGCGACAGACAGGAAGTGACATGATCTGTGATTCGATTACTGTCAGGTTTAGAACTTCTGTTATATACTATGTTATGTTGTGTTTATAGCTACAGGCATCTGCTTCTACTGTTCCAGATTTCTCACTTCAAGATCCCCCACTATGTGGTGTTTGTGGACAGCTATCCACTGACTGCCTCTGGAAAGGTAGGATTCCTGACAGCGTATTTTCTCTGTCTTCATTCAGATCAGCAGCGGACCAATGTTCTGTATCATGAAATTGATAATCAGAGTAATTATACCAGAACAGACGACTGTGGTGATCACCTCTGTCCTTTCCTAGATCCAGAAGAATAAACTGAGGGAGGAGATGGAGAAGAAGCTGGCTCTGTGATGGACAGAGGGACCGAGACAGACTGGGCTAATAGCAACCCACGTTGAGCACCGTTGATCTCTCGTTAAACCATCAATAAGATCATCCGCACAGTGAATCTGAATTACAACCACTGACATTTAGTTGTGGCTGCTGCCAACATTTTTATTTGTTTACTATTTTGTCCTCTGGTGGGTAATATCTTCAGATTAATCACTTAACTATTTGACAATCATTTTGTTCAAATGAAATGAGGCATTTCCTTGTTTACCACAGAGAATCTACTGTGGCAGTTGACCCTCCACATGTTATGAATGGAAAGGTCAGGTTGGTGTACCTACTTGTATTTCCAATGTAATCCATTAATGAGTAATCCATCCATTAATATAATCCATTAACTTGCCTTTATAATCAAAAGGGGAACATACAATATCCCTGAACTGTCCACATCTAACATTGGTAACTAAATCAAGCCAATCATGATTTGAGTTAATATAATCTGTTTTCATTAAGGACTATGTGTCTGCTTTTTAAAGGTTGATTTAATATAATCTATGTAAAATGGCCGACTATGTGTCTTCTTTAGAACCACTAATGTTTTCTGTTCATTGCTTGTAGTCCTTCACCAACACACTATTCCACACAGTCTCAGCCATGTTTAGCTGAATCAGGTTAAAGAGGCCAGCCGGGATCTTAAAACTGCCTGCGTTTTTCAACGTTCCGTTTTGATCTCACACATGGATAAAACACCACCTGTAACGTTCTTCAGGCGGAGAAAGCCACGCTATCCTGACATTCACCGCTTGACCTCGGCTTAATCTGTGTCCAGGAAACTGGCCTTAACTCTTCCACCTCTTCCAGAACTCTAGAACTATCGTTTGGAGTGCTTGCTTATCCCATGGTCTATGATGTGTCACGAACCGGCTCGAAGTTCCTAACAAAGGAGACCACGTAGAGACAAGGAATGACAGAATATAGTCAACTGAATACGATTAACAATGTTTTGTGTCATCAGTAGTGTGAGTGTTTTGCATGCATACATGTGATACTGCTGGGTGTTGAAAGGTGCCAAAGCAAACAACCCAAATCTAGAAAGGTGCCTGCATGGAGTCTCCTCCATGAATGGGGAAGTGGTGTATTTATCAACAATGACTAAATGATGTATACATTTCAATCAGGACTGACTAAACAGAATACTATTGTTACTGTATGGATGTATGAATCTTATTATAATCCTGAGTACTGAATATAATGTGTATAATTATAATCAAGAATCAGAACAGAGACTGTCTGTTCCTTGGTAGAAATGAATGAACTTACCGTCAGACTGGCTAGAATGCGTATCTTCACAGGGAGACCTTGGCCTGGTCGTAAATGATCTAAACCGGTGGTGGACGATGTGGGAAGGCTTGTGAACTCTACTGCCATTGTATCGGAGTGGAGGAAGGACAGTTTACAACCTATGACGTCACTTTTAGTTTATAACCTGTTGTAAACTGTACCATGATCAGTACTCTCGAGAATAAATGCTATTGATTGATTTTGAGACTGGCCTCTGTCCATTTTATGGAAATAAGTGTCTTACAAATTCTTAGGAATGGGCAGAGTGTTTTAATAAACGTATAGAATTTAATTCCTTTAACATTATCCTGGGACACACCGGGCCCCAGGTGTGCCCCTTGTCGCTGACGACGCTCCTCCCACCGGCATCCTAATAAGGAATATGGCAAACAGAGTGGGAGGTTGTCACAGACTTCACCCACCTCTACCATGTCACTCTGAGCTCTGTCAGCCTGTTGTTCTGTCCCCATAGATACAGGTTTGGAACTAAGCATTGTAACTCTGCCTAACAACACATTTGTACATACCAACGTTTGGCATTATTACAGTTCTATTTATTTCAGATGTCTTTATGACATGTTTAAAATGAAGAACCTGAGTTTGACTATTGTACATCAGTCCAAGATCACATATCATGATGTACAACTAGTTGTCCAGTCTGTTCGATAAAATGAAATAAAGGTATTGAAAAATAAGTACTGAAAGAGTTGTTGCACATCACTCATGAACCAAAACATAACAGAGCTTAGACTTTATTTTTGCTCTTGGTTTTATTGAAATATAGCAATATATTGCTGTAACAGACACAGAGCCTTTGTAACCAATCTCTCCAGCTGGAACCAATAGTCTGTCTGGGTCCCTCTGTCCATCACAGACCCAGTGTCTTCTCCATCTCCTCCCTCAGTTTGATCTTCTGGACCTAGGAAAGGACAAACACAGCGGTGATCAACACAGTCGTCTGTGCTGGTAGTAATATCATTCACCTGGATAAGTTGATTTGTTTAGTGTTGTCATCCTACCTTTCCAGAGGCAGTCAGTGGATAGCTGTCCACAAACACCACATAGTGGGGGATCTTGAAGTGAGAAATCTGGAACAAGTATAAAGAGTTACTCTTCTTGTTCACATAAGACATGTTGCCGATGCTTTGTAATGATGGACTGACCGAAAGACTAGTTAAAACGACTCCAACCCAGTGGGATAACCATCTGGTTAAAACGACTTCAACCCAGTGGGATAACCATCTGGTTAAAATAACTTCAACCCAGTGGGATAACCATCTGGTTAAAACGACTTCAACCCAGTGGATAACCATCTGGTTAAAACGACTTCAACCCAGTGGGATAACCATCTGGTTAAAATGACTTCAACCCAGTGGGATAACCATCTGGTTAAAACGACTTCAACCCAGTGGGATAACCATCTGGTTAAAACGACTTCAACCTCAGTGGGATAACCATCTGGCTAAAACGACTTCAACCCAGTGGGATAACCATCTGGTTACTTCACCTCAGTGGGATAACCATCTGGTTAAAACGACTTCAACTCCAGTGGGATAACCATCTGGTTAAAGCGACTTCAACCCAGTGGGATAACCATCTGGTTAAAACAACTTCAACCCAGTGGGATAATCCATCAACCCAGTGGGATAACCATCTGGTTAAAACGACTTCACCTCAGTGGGATAACCATCTGGTTAAAATGACTTCACCCAGTGGGATAACCATCTGGTTAAACGACTTCAACCCAGTGGGATAACCATCTGGTTAAACGACTTCAACCCAGTGGGATAACCATCTGGTTAAAACAACTTCAACCCAGTGGGATAACCATCTGGTTAAAACGACTTCAGTGGGATAACCATCTGGTTAAAACGACTTCAACCCAGTGGATAACCATCTGGTTAAACAACTTCAACCCAGTGGGATAACCATCTGGTTAAAACGACTTAAACCCAGTGGGATAACCATCTGGTTAAAACGACTTCAACCCAGTGGATAACCATCTGTTAAAACAACTTCAACCCAGTGGGATAACCATCTGGTTAAAACGACTTCACCCAGTGGGATAACCATCTGGTTAAAACGACTTCAACCCAGTGGGATAACCATCTGGTTAAAACAACTTCAACCCAGTGGATAACCATCTGGTTAAAACAACTTCAACCCAGTGGGATAACCATCTGGTTAAAAAAACTTCAACCCAGTGGGATAACCATCTGGTTCTTCAACCCAGTGGGATAACCATCTGGGATAACCATCTGGTTAAAACGACTTCAACCTCAGTGGGATAACCATCTGGTTAAAACCTTCACCTCAGTGGGATAACCATCTGGTTAAAACGACTTCACCTCAGTGGGATAACCATCTCCTTCAGTCAGTGGGATAACCATCTGGTTAAAACGACTTCACCCAGTGGATAACCATCTGGGATAACCATCTGGTTAAAACGACTTCACCTCAGTGGGATAACCATCTGGTTAAACGACTTCACCTCAGTGGGATAACCATCTGGGTAAAATGACTTCAACCCAGTGGGATAACCATCTGGGGAGTGGGATAACCATCTGGGATAACCATCTAGGATAACCATCTGGGATAACCATCTGGGATAACCATCTGTGTTCAATCCCCAGGTGACTTGTTCCTTTCTGTCTCACCTGTCCCTTGCAGAAGTCTCTGATCTCCTCTCTATGCAGTCCAAGCCCTCCTTCAGTCTGATACAGGCACACACCTGTTCCCCCAACCTCTCATCTCTCACGCCAATGTCCTGGGGAGAAGGAGGTGGACAAGACAGGGAGAGAAAATAAACACCTGGGCCTCCTGTATGTTGGGGATGGGTCCCACGTTGAGATGGTGTGGTTCTCACCTGGGCCTCCTGTACGTTGGGATGGGTGTGGTTCTCACCTGGGCCTCCTGTACGTTGGGATGGGTGTGGTTCTCACCTGGGCCTCCTGTACGTTGGGATGGGTGTGAAGGAACTTCTCTATCTCAGCAGGGTAGATGTTCTCTCCTCCACGTATGATCATGTCCTTTATACGTCCCACTATACGGCAGTACCCAAACCTGTCCAGACTGGCTATGTCACTGTGGAGACATTCACAGTTGATGCTCGCGCTCACTTTTCATCTGTTTGTTTCTCTGTGTGTCTTTATCTCTCGCTCGCTCCCTCCGTCTCTTTCTCCATCTCATTTCTTACCCGGTTCTGTACCAGCGGTCTTTGGCGATAGCCTCACTGGTCTTGTCTGGGTCCTCCCAGTACTCCAACATAACAGGTAAGCTCTGATCAGCAGCTCTCCTGGATCCCCAGAGGAACCACCTCTCCAGAGGACACATCCACCACCTTCGCCTGGCCAGGAGAACACAGGTAGGGTTTCATGTGTGTTTTAAAGAAGGAGGAGTATAAACATTACACATACTGCATGTAGATGAATTAGGAGCCTGACATTAGACACATGACTCTCTCTTCTCTGTCTCTGTCCTCTCACTTGCTCACACACACACACACACACACACACAGTCTGGTGTCAGTTAAGTTTTGATACCTCAGCGTGGTTCAGGATACATCCCACTGTCTCAGTCTTCAGTTCCTCGTTGTCTCGTGGGTAACCAACAAATGCCGCAGGGCTGTTCTCTGTGGTCCCATAGCCTATCTGATGTTACCAAGGGAACGTTGTGTTACCCCATACAGATGATAAAGTATCCAATTTGTAAGTCGCTCTGGATAAGAGCGTCTGCTAAATGACTTAAATGTAAATGTATATTATACACAGACAGAGAAAAAGATGGGAAGGACTTACTATCATATCCTTGACATTCATATCAGTTTTGAGTTTCCTCATGACTTCTGGAGGACAAAGAGACCCACCCGTAAACCCTGGAACACAACAACAGAAATCACAACCACCATCCTACCGGGGCACAAATACTATACTACTGCTTTATACAGCATATTAATCAACCGCCACCCTTCACAAATACTATAACTGTATTACCAATACATTATATTACTTCAAATCTGAGTTGATAAAACAAAAAATAAAACAAATTGACACCCCGCCACTGTTTTGGTAAAAATCTGAGGGATTGGGGCGGAGACATGTAACCACTCTCAAATTCATAGAGAGCTGACAATGGATGAAAGATTGCCTGACAATCCATAATATACAAATGATTGTTTTAGAGCAATCCATAATATACAAATGATTGTTTTAGGAGGGCATCAGACAGAGACTATTTAGTCTCATTTTGTGACCCTTTGACTTGGCTGTGGATGTAGAAAAACTGCTGGTCACCTCACTCAAAACTTCTATTGTTTTGGCCGGATAAAATCATGACTTGGTCAAGCAGTACGCTAAAGTAAAGTGAATTGAGTCCTGCCATGAAAGTGTCCATTTCGCCGGGCCAGCTGCTGTGATGAGCCAGCCACGCCCCTCTCCTTCCAACTATCTATTTAGTGGAAGAGAAATGCTCTCTTTCAAAATGCAGTTGCATGAAAAACACAAGTTTTGAAAACATGTTAGTTGAAGAGGGAAAGGTCTCCACTTTCTAGGGGTATGATCACTTTCTCAACTCTCAATATTGAGCGACAGGCACCGTTAATATAAACGAGACATTTCTGTTATGTCTTTGAGATGCAGAGAGCGTGAGGTACACGTTAGCGCTGAGTCCTAGTAGACTATCACTGGATTGTTTTTAGGGCATTCAATTTACTGCAATTAATCAATTACACGGCTAAACATCAGCATATTCACAATTAGCGAGTCTAGCTAATGTGTTTTCAGTTTTCATTTAGTGGTGAATTAGTCCCAAATGAATTAGCCTATTAGCTAGTGCACACAAACATGTAGGCCAATGGATCTCTATTGAGCAAAACAAATCTGACATTTCCAGAGCCCTAGTTTGACAATAAAATACAAAAATATAGCAACAATAAGCTAATTGACTTCGCTAAGCCTCACCCCAGAATTTTGGGCAACCAATCGCAGCGTTCCAATGCTTGCTACTGTGATTCTGAAATCCAGAGCCTTTGAGGATTTTTCTAAATTATTATTTTGTTACAATGTTAGCTAACTCAGCTGGTTAGCTAGCTCTCAGTCTCATTGACCACCAAACATTGCTAATGCTAGCTAGTTAGCTAGCCACTTAATATAACTTGTTTTCTCTAAAATGTATGGAAGCCAGCTAAGTTTACCATATTATGGATTCAACTCATATCTGCTGTCGACATCCGGATACGATTTGAGAACACTAGATTATGTCCAAAAGTGGTTAGTAGCTTTGACTGCATGCTGAAGGTGACTTCAGAGCCATTCAGTGGCTAGCCACACTACAAACCTAATTTGACCAGGTTCCCGTGAAGCATTTATAATGACAGTCCATCACAACATATCAGAGAGCTTCCTAATTAGTAAGGGTCTTCTGTGTTTAATTTATGTCAGCGGTTTGGGGGGAGGGACTTAGCGATTGGTTTAGGTTGCAGATCAAAATGACCTGAATCATGCATTACTGCTTGGACATGTTTGATTGAAAAATGTATTTATTTAATCATACCACCTTTTTAAACTACAGTCAATGACTTCATAAGATTATTATTTATTTTACCAGGCAAGTCAGTTAAGAACAAATTCTTATTTTCAATGATGGCCTAGGAACAGTGGGTTAACTGCCTGTTCAGGGGCAGAATGACAGATTTGTACCTTGTCAGCTCGGGGATTCGAACTTGCAACCTTTCGGTTAGTAGTCCAAAGCTCTAACCACTAGGCTACACTGCCGCCCCGTTATAACATGTTTATATTGAGTAACAAAATATTGGTGCAACCAAAATCATGGACTGGTGCCACCAGCTGAAATTGATAGTGGCACCAGAGACCCTTAACTGAAAAAATGTTAGTCAAGAACCTCAAAACAGGGTTAAAACAGGGCTCCAGACTAACGTTTACAAACACTGGAGTAAAACAGACTTTTATTTTTGGTTATGGTGGTACGACAGCTGAACTAAGCTCGCATTTGTAAGTTATATTATTCAAGAATCAATGGGTACATGAATTTAATATATACAGTATATCACAAAAGTGAGTACACCCCTCACATTTTTGTAAATATTTGAGTATATCGTTTCATGTGACAACACTGAAGAATTACACTTTGCTACAATGTAAAGTAGTGAGTGTACAGCTTGTATAACAGTGTACATTTGCTGTCCCCTCAAAATAACTCAACATACAGCCATTAATGTCTAAACTGCTGGCAACAAAAGTGAGTACACCCCTAAGTGAAAATGTCCAAATTGGGCCCAAAGTGTCGATATTTTGTGTGGCCACCATGATTTTCCAGCACTGCCTTAACCCTCGTGGGCATGGAGTTCACCAGAGCTTCACAGGTTGCCACTGGAGTCCTCTTCCACTCCTCCATGACGACATCACGGAGCTGGTAGATGTTAGAGACCTTGCACTCCTCCACCTTCCATTTGAGGGATGCCCCACAGATGCTCAATAGGGTTTAGGTCTGGAGACATGCTTGGCCAGTCCATTACCTTTACCCTCAGCTTCTTTAGCAAGGCAGTGGTCGTCTTGGAGGTGTGTTTGGGGTCGTTATCATGTTGGAATACTGCCCTGCGGTCTCCGAAGGGGGGGGATCATGCTCTGCTTCAGTATGTCACAGTACATGTTGGCATTCATGGTTCCCTCAATGAACTGTAGCTCCCCAGTGCCGGCAGCACTCATGCAGCCCCAGACCATGACACTCCCACCACCATGCTTGACTGTAGGCAAGACACACTTGTCTTTGTACTCCTCACCTGGTTGCCGCCACACACGCTTGACACCATCTGAACCAAATAAGTTTATCTTGGTCTCATCAGACCACAGGACATGATTCCAGTAATCTTTCTTGTGCATCATCTTTAGAAGAGGCCTCCTTCTGGGACGACAGCCACGCAGACCAATTTGATACAGTGTACGGCGTATGTGCTGAGCACTGACAGTCTTCTTCAGTGTTGTCACATGAAAAGATATACTCAAATATTTACAAAAATGTGAGGGGCGTACTCCCTTTTGTGATATACTGTCCAAAATAATGGATGTAGCAACTGCAAATGACCCCTTTCAGCTTAAACTTTACCACAGCAATTCAGTTTATTTTTATGTATTTCCAGCCATCAAACAACAGTCGACACAAACAAACCTCAAATCTCTCACTAGATTCAACTGAGGACGAAGTCATAGTTGTGTAGGTCAGGCTGTCCAAGCATGTCAATGTACATGGTAGGAGTTCCGTAGAGGAAATTACACCTGAAACAGAGAACACAGAGAGGTATTTAGTGTATTATAGAGGTTCATTCTCAATGTGCTCAGGGGCAGCTATTTATATTATTCTTATTACAACAGACTGACGTGAAATATCTCTATTGTAAGTCTCAGGATGTGTAAGTCACTTAAGGAATAGGTTCCTAAACTTTACTACCTTTCATTCTGAATGGCCTCCAGGTTGGCACGGCTGTCGTACCCAGCAGAGGGAAGACCAGGGTGATGCCATGCAGTGCCATGCACATCCCTCCGATCACTGAGCCTATGCAGTGGTAAAGGGGAACAGGAACACACGCTCTTATAGGCTGAAGGGGGAAGCAAAAAGAGCAGAGGTTACATGAGAAAAGTAGATAGAGAGAGAGACACAGCAAGAGAGAGACAGAGAAAGAGAGACACAGGGTCAGAGAGAGAGAGAGAAAGAGACACAGAGAGAGATTGACAGAGAGAGAGAAAGTCACAGAGAGAGAGAAAAGAGACAGAGAGAGAGACACACACAGAGAGAGAGAAAGAGTCACAGAGAGAGAGAAAGTCAGAGAGAGAGAAAAGAGACACAGAGAGAGAGAGAGAGAGAAAGTCACAGAGAGAGAGAGACAGAGAGAGAGAGTCACAGAGAGAGAGAAAGAGAGACAGAGAGAGTCACAAAGAGAGAGAGAGAGAGAGAGACACAGAGAGAGAGTCAGAGTCACAGAGAGAGAGAGAGAGAGTCACAGAGAGAGAAAGAGACACAGAGAGAGAGAAAGAGTCACAGAGAGAGAGTCATAGAGAGAGAGAGAGTCACAGAGAAAGAGAGTCACACAGAGAGAGAAAGAGAGTCACACAGAGAGACTAAGAGAAAGAGAGTCACCGAGAGAAAGAGAGTCACAGAGAGAGAGATTCCCTAAGAGAGTCACAGTGAGAAAAGAGAGTCACAGAGAGAGAAAGAGAGTCACAGAGAGAGAGAGAAAGAAAGAAAGAGACACAGAGAGAGATAATAATAGTCTCATGTCTCCACTGACCTTCCAGTTGAATCCCAGACGTAGACCCACAAAATAGGCGTTGTTGACGATGTTGTGGTGGGAGAGGGTGGCACCTTTAGGACTTCCTGTTGTTCCCTACAGACCAGTAGACATCAGACAGACTAATACTGTTGTTCCCTACAGACCAGTAGACAGACTAATACTGTTGTTCCCTACAGACCAGTAGACAGACTAATACTGTTGTTCCCTACAGACCAGTAGACATTAGACAGACTAATACTGTTGTTCCCTACAGACCAGTAGACAGACTAATACTGTTGTTCCCTACAGACCAGTAGACAGACTGATACTGTTGTTCCCTACAGACCAGTAGACATCTGTTGAGACAGACTAATACTGTTGTTCCCTACAGACCAGTAGACATCAGACAGACTAATACTGTTGTTCCCTACAGACCAGTAGACAGACTGATACTGTTGTTCCCTACAGACCAGTAGACAGACTAATACTGTTGTTCCCTACAGACCAGTAGACAGACTAATACTGTTGTTCCCTACAGACCAGTAGACAGACTAATACTGTTGTTCCCTACAGACCAGTAGACAGACTAATACTGTTGTTCCCTACAGACCAGTAGACAGACTAATACTGTTGTTCCCTACAGACCAGTAGACAGACTGATACTGTTGTTCCCTACAGACCAGTAGACAGACTAATACTGTTGTTCCCTACAGACCAGTAGACAGACTGATACTGTTGTTCCCTACAGACCAGTAGACAGACTGATACTGTTGTTCCCTACAGACCAGTAGACAGACTAATACTGTTGTTCCCTACAGACCAGTAGACATTAGACAGACTAATACTGTTGTTCCCTACAGACCAGTAGACAGACTAATACTGTTGTTCCCTACAGACCAGTAGACAGACTGATACTGTTGTTCCCTACAGACCAGTAGACAGACTAATACTGTTGTTCCCTACAGACCAGTAGACATCAGACAGACTGATACTGTTGTTCCCTACAGACCAGTAGACAGACTGATACTGTTGTTCCCTGTTGTTCCCTACAGACCAGTAGACAGACTGATACTGTTGTTCCCTACAGACCAGTAGACATCAGACAGACTAATACTGTTGTTCCCTACAGACCAGTAGACAGACTAATACTGTTAGACAGACTTCCCTACAGACCAGTAGACAGACTAATACTGTTGTTCCTACAGACCAGTAGACAGACTGATACTGTTGTTCCCTACAGACCAGTAGACAAACTAATACTGTTGTTCCCTACAGACCAGTAGACATCAGACAGACTAATACTGTTGTTCCCTACAGACCAGTAGACAGACTAATACTGTTGTTCCCTACAGACCAGTAGACAGACTAATACTGTTGTACCTCCCCACAGACCAGTAGACAGACTAATACTGTTGTTCCCTACAGACCAGTAGACAGACTAATACTGTTGTTCCCTACAGACCAGTAGACAGACTGATACTGTTGTTCCCTACAGACCAGTAGACAGACTAATACTGTTGTTCCCTACAGACCAGACTGATACTGTTGTTCCCTACAGACCAGTGATACTGTTGTTCCCTACAGACCAGTCAGACCTAATACAGACCAGTAGACAGACTAATACTGTTGTTCCCTACAGACCAGTAGACAGACTGATACTGTTGTTCCCTACAGACCAGTCGACATCAGACAGACTGATAATGTTGTTCCCTACAGACCAGTAGACATCAGACAGACTAATACTGTTGTTCCCTACAGACCAGTAGACAGACTGATACTGTTGTTCCCTACAGACCAGTAGACATCAGACAGACTAATACTGTTGTTCCCTACAGACCAGTAGACAGACTAATACTGTTGTTCCCTACAGACCAGTAGACATCAGACAGACTAATACTGTTGTTCCCCTACAGACCAGTAGACATCAGACAGACTAATACTGTTGTTCCCTACAGACCAGTAGACAGACTAATACTGTTGTTCCCTACAGACCAGTAGACAGACTAATACTGTTGTTCCCTACAGACCAGTCAGACAGACTAATACTGTTGTTCCCTACAGACCAGTAGACAGACTAATACTGTTGTTCCTACAGACCAGTAGACAGACTAATACTGTTGTTCCCTACAGACCAGTAGACAGACTGATACTGTTGTTCCCTACAGACCAGTAGACAGACTAATACTGTTGTTCCCTACAGACCAGTAGACAGACTGATACTGTTGTTCCCTACAGACCAGTAGACAGACTAATACTGTTGTTCCCTACAGACCAGTAGACAGACTGATACTGTTGTTCCCTACAGACCAGTAGACATCAGACAGACTAATACTGTTGTTCCCTACAGACCAGTAGACAGACTGATACTGTTGTTCCCTACAGACCAGTAGACAGACTGATACTGTTGTTTCCCTACAGACCAGTAGACAGACTAATACTGTTGTTCCCTACAGACCAGTAGACAGACTAATACTGTTGTTCCCTACAGACCAGTAGACAGACTAATACTGTTGTTCCCTACAGACCAGTAGACAGACTGATACTGTTGTTCAGACCAGTAGACAGACTGATAGTTCCCTACCAGTAGACAGACTAATACTGTTGTTTCCTACAGACCAGTAGACAGACTAATACTGTTGTTCCCTACAGACCAGTAGACATCAGACAGACTAATACTGTTGGAAGGGGTCTGTGTCCTAGACAGCGGGCGTCTGTGTCCTAGACAGGGTCGTCTGTGTCCTGGACAGGGTCGTCTGTGTCCTAGACAGGGTCGTCTGTGTCCTAGACAGGGTCGTCTGTGTCTAAACAGGGTCGTCTGTGTCCTAGACAGGGTCGTCTGTGTCCTGGACAGGGTCTGTGTCCTGGACAGGGTGTCCTAGAC
>NW_027003876.1:0-5177 GCF_036934945.1 Oncorhynchus masou masou
GGGGCCTGTTGCACAAAACTAGGATAAGGGATTAAGCCAGGATATCTTGGTGATCCTGGCTCAATTGATCCGTAATCCGGTTGCACTAAAGATGGATAGGGGGCAGGAGGATATGTTATGGTATAAATTACCATGGAGATTTATTCTGTGGAGCTAGCCTGTTCCAGACCAGGCTAAATTCCAGGATCTATTTAATCTCATCCCTAATGTCAGTCAGCAGTCACCACAAATGGAAACCAATAGTTATTTCACTGCTCACTATACATTGTTATCACATAACTAGACCCACTGTTATTATTTAAACGTTTGTGATCATTAATTTCAATGATTTTGGATAAAAATGATTTTTGAGATGTTGCTATCATTAGATAATTTACAGTTTCCCATAGACTATAAGGCTATATATAAAATGATAGAATATTAGGGCCACAGAGGGGAAAAACACAAGTCATAATATTGTAACCAGTTGTTTTAAAGGAGGACAGTTGTTAAAATGACAGATGTGGGGCATTTCGTGAAATTGTACTTCAGTATGGTTTCATAAACAAAGACATGCTGATGTGCCAGAATATTAAGTATCACATTGTCATAAGTATCAAAACTGTAAAAACAATATGTAGCTTTTCTGCAGAAAGAACCAGCCTCATAAATGTATGACTTTATCCTTTTTCTTCAGTGTGGCCCTAGTACTCTGTCATATAAACAAATACACATTCCATATGAATATAAAAACACAATGTGTAACATTATGTTCCTTTATTGAATAAGGACAAAACAAAGCAGGTAAACCATCAGCTCCTTTCGAAACTGAAGTCACAGTGACTCTACAAGATGGAAAGCACAGAATCCAAGCATATTATACAAAATGATACATACACATTCAAAGGTCTGTATATAACACACCCTGCATGTCTGCACACTAAAATAAATGCAGGACAAATCCATACACATCAACTGAACAGACAAATGAATGGATGCAGTAGCCTCCCTGCAGCCTTGTATTACACACAGTATACCGCACAAACATCATAAGAGGCCAAATTCGTCAAAAAACGAACCCAAAAAACCCAAATTCCTCTGCCACCGCAGGACATATTTAACCAAAATTGAAAGCACACATACTAACTAAAATAATTCAACACATATTGGTCCCTCAGCAGCCGACCACTGTCGTCATCAGGGAAGATTGCCGGATTGTCCCAGTCCATGGCTGGTGGCACTCTGGGGGCCCTCTCCTTCCTCAGGCAGGCCACATTGTGGAGGACAGCACAAGCCACAGTAATATCACATGCCCTAACAGGGCTGACCCTTAATTTGTGAAGGCAGTGAAAGCGTGCCTTCAGGAGGCCAAAGGTCATTTCAACTCTGGCCCTGGTCCTGGCATGGGCATGGTTGTAGGCCTGCTGTGCTTCCTGGGGGTCTGTGAAAGGTGTCAGGAGAAAAGGCTGGCAGCCATACCCCCTGTCTCCCAGCAACACACCAGAGAATTCACCTGTCAACACAAAATCTCATCATTACTACCTCATAAACACAGTGATATTCTTGACACAGCCATGATGGTTATAAATAGGGGTTGTGTGGCTTACCTTGTGATAGATTTCAGAGGCCCGAAAGATTCTGGAGTCATGGACTGAGCCAGGCCATTTTGCCACAACATTGCTGATCACACAGTCAGCATTGCAGACCATCTGAAATCATAAGATGAGGAATATTACACCAATCAATGCACATCACTGGCAATGCAGAGTGTTCGTCAATGGACAATATCAAAAGTTATGTTCACCTGAACATTAATGCTGTGAAAGGATTTCCTATTCACAAAATCGGCCTCATGGGCACCTGAGGGGGCTTTTATCCTTATGTGTGTGCAGTCCACTGCACCAATGACATTGGGGAAACCTGTCACACAAAGTAATGAGTATCCTACTATGTGTTAACAGTTGTCCTGTAATTTGTAGATCCTCTTACCTGCAATCCTATAGAACTCCTCTTTGATGTCACAGAGTCTTCTGTGGCCAGGGAAGGAGATGAAGACATCTGCTAATGCTTTGATAGCCAGACACACACTCCTTATTGTGCGGCAAATTGTGGCCTTGTTCAGCTGTTCTGCATCCCCCACTGAGTACAGGAAGGCTCCACTAGCAAAAAGCGCAAGGCCACACAAACCATTTGCTCCACACTCAGTGCATGGCTCCGTGCAGTGCGGTGCTTAATCCTGGGACCCAGTAGTCTGCATAGATACCTGATGCCATCTGCAGAAAACCTGTATCTTTCATATAGATGGTCATCAGGAAGGCCAGTGGGTCCAACCGGTCCCTGAAGACCCTTTCTCGCCTGAAGGCTCTCCTCAGCACAAGTGCTTCTTCATCCACCACATCTCGCACGAATGGGCATGCCATTGTCAGAGCAGGAAGGAACACACAATTTTGGGCCTTCATATAGGCTAGTGGCCACACCTGGTGCTGGGGGGGTGGGCAAAAGAGGGCGATGCCTTATAACGATGACTTGGTTGTACTGATTGCTGGGAAAATAAAAAACCTTAGAAAGATGCCACCGTCCTGTGTGCTCACAATAAGAGCTCATATGTCATGGCTCACTTGACTTTACGAGAATATACCTAATTTTTATTTTGAGCTGTGTCATCTTCTTGGAGCTGGGGGAGGAAAGAAAAATAATGATTAATACATTTGTGTTACAGTTAGCATACAGTGTACATTCAAGGCATATCTCACCTCCCTCTCAAGTTTTTTTATTTCAAGGTCCAGTTTCCTAATTGTCCTCTTTTTTATTTCGGACTCCAGTGCAAGATTTTCCATCTTTTTCTTCTTGTACTGAATGTCTATGTTTCCCAGTTCTATTTGGCGCCGGAGGTGGTTGCCATACAACTTTCTGATAGCTTGTGAGCTCTGTGAACACAATACAATGACGCAGCTGGAATTTGGCAGGATGTGGTGTCCTTTTTATTAATACGCACTGTTACGAATCCCCTTTTGGCCCGACAGTCTAGGGGGGATGGTAATGAGACTCGTAACATAACTCATGCAAATTATTATTGTGACAAAGGAAAAGTGTGAACGAAATAAGCACGACAACTGAAATCTACCGTCAAACTCTAGGTTTATTTATAAACACACGGTAATGGGGGGAGCAGGAAAAGGGGCTGGGCTGGACCCAAGGAAAGAAACAATAAGTATTCAAAAACACCCCTAAGCTAGACTAGCCTACTTTAACAACAGCTAACTAACTAACCAAAAATACAGTGGGTGGTCCGCCCAGTTCTAACTAGTGTATTTAACAAAGTTCACCTACGGGTAGTGTATGCCCATGGGCGACTTGTCTTGGTTTCCCCCTTTTCCACCAGCAATCAAACACAAACACCATAACCAAAAACAATACTCACAGGTGATGACAAAGTGCTATGAGGTGCTTAAACAAAAGAGAGGGTTACGACACAAAGCGAGAGTGAAACACAGAGTCCTACAGACATGGCATTTACAGAGAGATTGAGCTGAGCTGAGCTCTAGAACAAACAAATGATGGGGTTTTTCTAAACCATAGGAAAGAACTAGGTTAGGAAATTGGAGGTGTGTCTTCTGATTGATGGGGAGTGGATGATTTTCACCTGCAAGGAGAAGGAGAGAAAAGAAACACACACACACAGGATAACTGTATCCGTAACACGCACTATGTTGCCAGGGCTGGTTTTCCCACTGTATAGCATCTGGGTCCTGTAAAATAAATTAGATTTTTTGATTTTGATGAGGACTCACCATTGTAGAGTAAATAGTACTTTCACAGTCTTAACATGATACCTCAGCCTTCTGGAATCCAGAGAGATGGTCTCCTCCTCATCATCGCGGCTGTTGCTGCTGCACTGGGGCCTTACCCTATCACATTTAATCGGATTCATATGAAGCTAGTAGACAAGACATGCCAGGCCTACAGTATGCCTTTGATGGAGTACTCACTGGATCAGCATCGTCTGGTGCTTGTGCTGGTGGCTCTAACAGGAACACAGTGCTGCCAGACACTGCAAGGCAATAGGTAAACCAAAGTCAGACAGTCCAAATTGATTCAATATGAATGTGGTTGTATCCCATGTAGAGATGGAAGGACATACCTTGAATGAAGCGTGGTGGCATCTTGGGAGGAACCTATGCTCGTCTCTTTCCCCCCAGGATCCCCTCTAAGACGGGCCTGCCTTTATTTAGCCTCCTGCTGCCATAGCCCCCTTCACGGCTGGGTAAGGTCAGCCTTTGGTGACCCACCACCCGTGCCTTGTCTGTGGGTATTCTTTTCACTGCTAAAACAGTACAGACAATGTGTGAGCAGGCACCTTCTGGGTACAATATATGCTTGTGCTTTGTTAAATATTAGTCAGGGACCATACCATTCTGCAGAATGTTCTTGTATTTGATTTTGACCTGCTGCCATGTCCGTTTTGGCCTGTTCATGTTTAATCTACACACACACACACACACACACACACACACACACACACACACACACACACACACACACACACACACATTTAATGGAGTCACACTGCAAAAAATTACTTGGTATTTTTGTCTCGTTTTCAGTAAAAATATCAAAAAATTTATCATAGCTTTATACAGTGTGATGGAGTTACTTTACACAATTTCACTCATATCTGCAGTGCATCTCAATTAAAAAATTTAACCGTTTCATAATTACAGTACAACTGCATTTTTGGAGATGTGAATTAAATATTTGAATTGTAATTGTGATGTTTCAGCGGGAGCGGGTGAGTGTATAATTGTGCATTACTTACGCATTCAGGCGGTCTGCAATACTTTTCCACGCTTTTTCTCTTTGCTTTATCACTGTGGCGGTGTTGCCTTTCTTCTTAATTATATCTTTTACCTCCTCGTATGCCTCCATGAGGATTTGTGCTTCCGACGGGGAAAAGTACGCGGCTCTAGTTGCCATGGTAAATCAGTTAATCTGTGATCTGTGGCGGGGTCTATTTGAGTGAGCCGTGAGCGCGCACCTATCCAGGATTGGTTTCACCTGGTTTAATGAATCCGTGTCTGCTCATCCTGGCTTGGTCTTTGTGCAACCAATTAAGCCTGGACGCACATGTTTTGGCTTCATTGAGCTCAGCTGAGTCATTTATCCCGGATGTCTTAATTCTACTTTTGTGCAACAGGCCC
>NW_027003877.1:0-5177 GCF_036934945.1 Oncorhynchus masou masou
TCTGCTCCTGTCCTTCTGTCTGGTTTCCTAATGAAGGACTGTGTGTTAATTGAGGTGTCTACAGAGACAGTCTGTCTGCTCCTGTCCTTCTGTCTGGTTTCCTAATGAAGGACTGTGTGTTAATGGAGGTGTCTACAGAGACAGTCTGTCTGCTCCTGTCCTTCTGTCTGGTTTCCTAATGAAGGACTGTGTGTTAATGGTGGTGTCTACAGAGACAGTCTGTCTGCTCCTGTCCTTCTGTCTGGCTTCCTAATGAAGGACTGTGTTAATGGAGGTGTCTACAGAGACAGTCTGTCTGCTCCTGTCCTTCTGTCTGGCTTCCTAATGAAGGACTGTGTGTTAATGGAGGTGTCTACAGAGACAGTCTGTCTGCTCCTGTCCTTCTGTCTGGCTTCCTAATGAAGGACTGTGTGTTAATGGTGGTGTCTACAGAGACAGTCTGTCTGCTCCTGTCCTTCTGTCTGGCTTCCTAATGAAGGGACTGTGTGTTAATGGTGGTGTCTACAGAGACAGTCTGAACTGTCTTCTCTGTCCTTCTGTCTGGCTTCCTAATGAAGGACTGAGGTCCTGGGCAGAGACAGTCTGTCTGGTGGCTTCCTAATGAAGGACTGTGTGTTAATGGAGGTGTCTACAGAGACAGTCTGTCTGCTCCTGTCCTTCTGTCTGGTTTCCTAATGAAGACTGTGTGTTAATGGTGGTGTCTACAGAGACAGTCTGTCTGCTCCTGTCCTTCTGTCTGGCTTCCTAATGAAGGACTGTGTGTTAATGGAGGTGTCTACAGAGACAGTCTGTCTGCTCCTGTCCTTCTGTCTGGCTTCCTAATGAAGGACTGTGTGTTAATGGTGGTGTCTACAGAGACAGTCAAATTGCTCCTGTCCTCCTGGCTTCCTAATCTTCTGTCTGCTCCTGTTTCTGTCTGGTTTCCAATGAAGGACTGTGTGTTAATGGAGGTGTCTACAGAGACAGGTCTGTCTGCTCCTGTCCTTCTGTCTGGCTTCCTAATGAAGGACTGTGTGTTAATGGAGGTGTCTACAGAGACAGTCTGTCTGCTCCTGTCCTTCTGTCTGGCTTCCTAATGAAGGACTGTGTGTTAATGGAGGTGCCCTTTACAGAGACAGTCTGTCTGCTCCTGTCCTTCTGTCTGGCTTCCTAATGAAGGGACTGTGTGTTAATTGAGGTGTCTACAGAGACAGTCTTGTCTGCTCCTGTCCTTCTGTCTGGCTTCCCAATGAAGGACTGTGTGTTAATGGAGGTGTCTACAGAGACAGTCTGTCTGCTCCTGTCCTTCTGTCTGGCTTCCTAATGAAGGACTGTGTGTTAATGGTGGTGTCTACAGAGACAGTCCTGTCCTTCTGTCTGGTTTCTAATGAAGGACTGTGTGTTAATTGAGGTGTCTACAGAGACAGTCTGTCTGTCTGGCTTCCCTAATGAAGGACTGTGTGTTAATGGAGGTGTCTACAGAGACAGTCTGTCTGCTCCTGTCCTTCTGTCTGGTTTCCTAATGAAGGACTGTGTGTTAATGGAGGTGTCTACAGAGACAGTCTGTCTGCTCCTGTCCTTCTGTCTGGCTTCCCAATGAAGGACTGTGTGTTAATGGAGGTGTCTACAGAGACAGTCTGTCTGCTCCTGTCCTTCTGTCTGGCTTCCTAATGAAGGGACTGTGTGTTAATGGAGGTGTCTACAGAGACAGTCTGTCTGCTCCTGTCCTTCTGTCTGGCTTCCTAATGAAGGACTGTGTGTTAATGGAGGTGTCTACAGAGACAGTCTGTCTGCTCCTGTCCTTCTGTCTGGTTTCCCAATGAAGGACTGTGTGTTAATGGAGGCTCTACAGAGACAGTTGGTCTGCTCCTGTCCTTCTGTCTGGCTTCCTAATGAAGGACTGTGTGTTAATGGAGGTGTCTACAGAGACAGTCTGTCTGCTCCTGTCCTTCTGTCTGGTTTCCTAATGAAGGACTGTGTGTTAATTGGAGGTGTCTACAGAGACAGTCTGTCTGCTCCTGTCCTTCTGTCTGGCTTCCTAATGAAGGACTGTGTGTTAATGGTGGTGTCTACAGAGACAGTCTGTCTGCTCCTGTCCTTCTGTCTGGTTTCCTAATGAAGGACTGTGTGTTAATGGAGGTGTCTACAGAGACAGTCTGTCTGCTCCTGTCCTTCTGTCTGGCTTCCTAATGAAGGACTGTGTGTTAATGGAGGTGTCTACAGAGACAGTCTGTCTGCTCCTGTCCTTCTGTCTGGCTTCCTAATGAAGGACTGTGTGTTAATGGAGGTGTCTACAGAGACAGTCTGTCTGCTCCTGTCCTTCTGTCTGGCTTCCTAATGAAGGACTGTGTGTTAAATAGAGAGAGTCCTTCTGTCTGGCTTCCTAATGAAGGACAGAGACAGTCTGTCTGCTCCTGTCCTTCTGTCTGGCTTCCTAATGAAGGACTGTGTGTTAATGGAGGTGTCTACAGAGACAGTCTGTCTGCTCCTGTCCTTCTGTCTGCTTCCTAATGAAGGACTGTGTGTTAATGGAGGTGTCTACAGAGACAGTCTTAGTCTGCTCCTGTCCTTCTGTCTGGTTTCTTAATGAAGGACTGTGTGTTAATTGAGGTGTCTACAGAGACAGTCTGTCTGCTCCTGTCCTTCTGTCTGGCTTCCTAATGAAGGACTGTGTGTTAATGGAGGTGTCTACAGAGACTGTGTGTTAATTGAGTCTGGTCTGGTCTCCTGTCCTTCTGTCTGGTTCCTAATGAAGGACTGTGTGTTAATGGAGGTGTCTACAGAGACAGTCTGTCTGCTCCTGTCCTTCTGTCTGGTTTCCTAATGAAGGACTGTGTGTTAATGGAGGTGTCTACAGAGACAGTCTGGTCTGCTCCTGTCCTTCTGTCTGGTTTCCTAATGAAGGACTGTGTGTTAATGGACAGTCCTTCTGTCTGGCTTCCTAATGAAGGACTGTGTGTTAAATTGAGGTGTCTACAGACAGTCTGTCTGCTCCTGTCCTTCTGTCTGGTTTCTAATGAAGGACTACCGGAGGTGAAGAGACACTGTGTGCTTCCTAATGAAATGGAGGTGTCTACAGAGACAGTTCTGTCTGCTCCTGTCCTTCTGTCTGGCTTCCAATGAAGGACTGTGTGTTAATGGAGGTGTCTACAGAGACAGTCTGCTCCTGTCCTTCTGTCTGCTAATCCTGTGTCCTTCTGTCTGGCTGGTTTCCTAATGAAGGACTGTGTGTTAATGGAGGTGTCTACAGAGACAGTCTGTCTGCTCCTGTCCTTCTGTCTGGCTTCCTAATGAAGGACTGTGTGTTAATGGAGGTGTCTACAGAGACAGTCTGTCTGCTCCTGTCCTTCTGTCTGGCTTCTAATGAAGGACTAATGAAGGGAGTCTGTCTGCTCCTGTGTCTGGTTAATGAAGGACTGTGTGTTAAATGGACAGAGACAGTCTGTCTGCTCCTGTCCTTCTGTCTGGTTTCCTAATGAAGGACTGTGTGTTAATGGTGGTGTCTACAGAGACAGTCTGTCTGCTCCTGTCCTTCTGTCTGGCTTCCTAATGAAGGACTGTGTGTTAATGGAGGTGTCTACAGAGACAGTCTGTCTGCTCCTGTCCTTCTGTCTGGCTTCCTAATGAAGGACTGTGTGTTAATGGAGGTGTCTACAGAGACAGTCTGTCTGCTCCTGTCCTTCTGTCTGGTTTCCTAATGAAGGACTGTGTGTTAATGGAGGTGTCTACAGAGACAGTCTGTCTGCTCCTGTCCTTCTGTCTGGCTTCCTAATGAAGGACTGTGTGTTAATGGAGGTGTCTACAGAGACAGTCTGTCTGCTCCTGTCCTTCTGTCTGGTTTCCTAATGAAGGACTGTGTGTTAATGGAGGTGTCTACAGAGACAGTCTGTCTGCTCCTGTCCTTCTGTCTGGCTTCCTAATGAAGGACTGTGTGTTAATGGAGGTGTCTACAGAGACAGTCTTGTCTGCTCCTGTCCTTCTGTCTGGCTTCCTAATGAAGGACTGTGTGTTAATGGAGGTGTCTACAGAGACAGTCTGTCTGCTCCTGTCCTTCTGTCTGGTTTCCTAATGAAGGACTGTGTGTTAATGGAGGTGTCTACAGAGACAGTCTGTCTGCTCCTGTCCTTCTGTCTGGTTTCCTAATGAAGGACTGTGTGTTAATGGAGGTGTCTACAGAGACAGTCTGTCTGCTCCTGTCCTTCTGTCTGGCTTCCTAATGAAGGACTGTGTGTTAATGGAGGTGTCTACAGAGACAGTTCTGTCTGCTCCTGTCCTTCTGTCTGGCTTCCTAATGAAGGACTGTGTGTTAATGGAGGTGTCTACAGAGACAGTCTGTCTGCTCCTGTCCTTCTGTCTGGTTTCCTAATGAAGGACTGTGTGTTAAATGGACAGTCCTTCTGTCTGGCTTCCTAATGAAGGACTCACAGAGACAGTCTGTCTGCTCCTGTCCTTCTGTCTGGCTTCCTAATGAAGGACTGTGTGTTAATGGAGGTGTCTACAGAGACAGTCTGTCTGCTCCTGTCCTTCTGTCTGGCTTCCTAATGAAGGACTGTGTGTTAATGGAGGTGTCTACAGAGACAGCCTGTCTGCTCCTGTCCTTCTGTCTGGCTTCCTAATGAAGGGACTGTGTGTTAATGGAGGTGTCTACAGAGACAGTCCATCTGCTCCTGTCCTTCTGTCTGGTTTCCTAAGTCTGTCTGCTCCTGTCCTTTCTGTCTGGAAGAAGACTGTGTGTTAATGGAGGTGTCTACAGAGACAGTCTGTCTGCTCCTGTCCTTCTGTCTGGCTAATCCTAATGAAGAGACACTGTGTCTGTTAACTGTGTTGAGGTGTCTACAGAGACAGTCTGTCTGCTCCTGTCCTTCTGTCTGGTTTCCTAATGAAGGACTGTGTGTTAATGGATGTGTCTACAGAGACAGTCTGTCTGCTCCTGTCCTTCTGTCTGGTTTCCTAATGAAGGACTGTGTGTTAATGGAGGTGTCTACAGAGACAGCCTGTCTGCTCCTGTCCTTCTGTCTGGCTTCCTAATGAAGGACTGTGTGTTAATGGAGGTGTCTACAGAGACAGTCTGTCTGCTCCTGTCCTTCTGTCTGGTTTCCTAATGAAGGACTGTGTGTTAATGGAGGTGTCTACAGAGACAGTCTGTCTGCTCCTGTCCTTCTGTCTGGCTTCCTAATGAAGGACTGTGTGTTAATGGA
>NW_027003878.1:0-5177 GCF_036934945.1 Oncorhynchus masou masou
TGTCAGGATTTGGCCAGGGTTGTTCCGGTTGTTGGTCACTAGATGCCCCCATTGTGCTTTTGTCCTTATGTTTTTCCTTGATCCCCATTATTATTTGCACCTGTGTCTCGTTTACCCTCATTGTATTTAAACCCTTTGTTTCCCCAGTTCTGTGCCTGTGTTTCATGTTAGCACCCAGCCCTAGTGTTCTGTGTGCTCTTGTCGATTCCGGGTGACGCTCTTGTGGAATTCTGTTTTTTGTTTTTGTTTATTTTTTGTGAGTTTTTTTGAGGACTTTTGTGCTTTTCCTACCACCTTTTGGATTTGCCATTTTTTGTATTGGAGTTTTTACTTTATTAAATACACCGTCTTAAGTACTGCTGTGTCTGCCTCATCTTCTGGGTTCTGTTGACTCATTCGTGGCTCAGTTGGCGGACTGTTTCTCACTCCGGAGACCCAGGTTCAAAACCGGGTCCTGACAGAAACACAGAGCCAAAAATGAACCCAGAGGCAGCCAGTTCCCAGGACCTTTTGCCACGCTGTCCCACCACCAGGAGACTGTCCAACGCCACGAAGCCGCCTGGTTCAGGCAAGAGGCCTTAATGGCTAGACATTCTCATCTTCTGTCGGAGCTGACTTCCATTAAGCAAAATCGACTCTACCCCCGCAACAGTTCCCGTCCCAGTACCTCAGATTCACGTACCCATGGCAGTTAACCCCTGGCTGAACCTCGTCTTCCACCTCCCCAACGGTTCTCAGGTGATCCAAGTGCTTGTAAAGGGTTTCTCACTCAATGTTCTCTCCTTGAGCTGCAACCCCTCGCGTTTCCCACCGACCGCCCTAAGACGTATATATCATCACCCTGCTGTCGGAAAAGCCCTGGCCTGGGCTACTGCTGTGGGATGCCCATAGTTCTTGCTGTGCCAGCTACTCTGCCTTTGCTGAGGAATTCAAACGAGTGTTTAAGGCCCAAGCAGTGGTTCTGACTCAGCCAAACAGCTCCTGACTCTCCATCAAGGTTGGCGCAGCGTGACGGACATGCCATCCAGTTCGCACGGTGGCAGCAGCGAGTGGCTGGAACAACGAGGCGCCACGGTGTGCTTTCTGAAAGGCCTTTCCGACACTATCCAAGATGAACTGGCCACTGGAACCACCGGACAATCTCGAGTCCCTGATCAAGTTGGCCTCACGTATTGACCAGCCTGAGAGAGAGAGAGAGAACTCAACCGAGACCTCTAGCCCCTATCAGTCCCAGCTCCGAGTCCCCACCTTTATCATCGCTGGCTCCACCGAACCCATGCAGATTGACGCATCTCCCAGGCTGAGAGAGACCGCCGGATGAGGAGCGACGCTGTCTATATTATGGCAAACCGGGCCATTTCCGTCTCCACGTGTCCCGGGCCCAGGAAACGCTCTGTCCCACAGACCGGGGGAACTGTAACGGGAAACATAACCTCCTCCCATCCGTCCAACTCCCGCCTGCTCATTCCAGTCACCCTCTCCTGGGACAACCACAAGCTTCACCTTCAAGCCTTGGTAGACTCTGGAGCCGCAGGTAACTTCATGGATGGTGTCAAGCGAAGGAGAATGGCGTTCCTCTGAACCTCTAAGTGAACCCATGAGGGTCACTACATTGGATGGAAGCCCTTTGGGATCTGGACTGTCACCATGTCACTACCCTCCTTGCGGCTTTCAGTTTCACAACACCAGAATTGATGAACTTTCATTTGATCTCCTGTTCGAAGTTCCCTCTCGTCCTGATACCCTGGGCTTCACAGCCATAACCTCACATCGACTGGTCTGTGGGCACCATATCAAGCAGTGGGTCCTACGTGCCAAGCTACTTGTATTTTCCAGAATTCCCCGAGTTCTACTCCCGAGTCTTTAGAATCCATCGACCTGACCTGGGAGTTCCCGAGTGTTACCATGACCTCAAACTGGTGTTTAGCAAACAGAGGGCCACCATGCTACCACCCCATAGACCTTACGATTGCCCCATCGACCTGTTTCCGGGCACTTGCCCCCCAGGGGTCGGATCTTTCCCTATCTCCACCCGAACGAGCTGCCATGGATACCTACATCAAGGACGCTCTGGAAGCAGGCCTCATGCGTCCATCCACCTCCCGGCGGGGAGCAGGGTTTTTCAGGCTAAGAAAGACGGTGGATTACGCCTTGCATCGACTACCGGGACTCCAATGCCATAACCATCCTGTAACTGCTACCTGCCACCCCTTATGGCAATAGCCTCGAGCTGCTCCAGGAAGCAGTTGTTTTCACTAAGCTTGACCTGCGGAACGCATACCATCTTGTGCGGATCAGACCTGGTGACGAGTGGAAGACCGCTTCAACACGCCTACTGGTCACTATGAATACTTGGTGATGCCCTTCGTCTGACCAACGCCTCAGCGGTGTTCCAAGCGCTCATAAACGATGTGCTTAGGGATATGTTAACATATTTGTGTTCGTTTACTTGGATGACATCCTCATCTTTCGAGCTCTCTTCAAGAACACACTAAGCATGTCAGACAAGTACTCAAACGCCTCCTGACAGCCATCTGTACGCAAGCCGGAAAAATGTGAATTCCATTCATCCCGAGTACAATTCCTGGGATTTGTAGTGGAACCCGTCGAGTCCAAATGGACCCCAGGAAGGTAGGGGCGGTAGCGGACTGGCCCACCCCAAATCCGTTAAGGAAGTTCAGCGTTTCCTGGGCTTCACAAACTTCTACCGCAAGTTCATCAAGAACTTCAGCCAAGTGGCAGCCCTTCAGCTTAACCAAGGGTGGCAATGCAAGGTTTTTGTGGGGAAGAGAAGCTGAGACGGCCTTTCCAAGGACTCAAGCAGCTGCTCTTCTCTCTGCTCCCATCCTGATACTACTGACTACGGATGAACCATTTGTGTGAGGTAGATGCATCAGAGGTTGGTGTTGGAGCTGTCCTATTCAGAGGGTGAAGACAAGAAGCTTCATCCGTGCGCTTTCTTCTCACACCGGCTTACCCCGACTGAGAGGAACTACGATGTGGGGGATCGTGAACTCCTAGCGGTTAAGATGGCATTGAAGGAATGGAGACACTGGCTCGAGGGGGCTTCTCACCCGTTTCAAGTGCTTACGGACCACAAAAATCTGGAGTATATCCAGCAGGCGAAGCGGTTGAACTCTAGACAAGCTAGATGGTCTCTTTTCTTCAATCGATTCCAGTTTATCCTCACCTATCGGCCCGGGTCGAAGAATCTCAAACCGGATGCCCTGTCCCGAGTCTACGCTCCTGCCATTCGAGATGACACGGACATGCCTGTCCTTCCTGCTGCTAAGATTGTGGCTCCGATCTCGTGGCAAGTTGAGGATACCGTGAGACGTGCTCAAGCTAGCGAACCGGACCCGAAAGGAGGCCCTGCCAATCGGTTGTTTGTCCCCAAGGCAGTGAGGACTCAGGTCCTTCTGTGGGGGCACTCCTCTCGCCTCACCTGTCATCCGGGCGTAGGTCGCACCTTGGAGTTCATCCAGCGTAAGTTCTGGTGGCCTACCATAAGAGAAGACGTTGCCACTTTCGTCAATGCCTGCCCCGTGTGCTGCCAGGGCAAATCTTCTCACCTCCGCCCTCAAGGACTCCTTCACCCTTTACCTGTTCCCCACAGACCCTGGTCCCATATCTCATTGGACTTTATTACTGGACTTCCTCCATCCCATGGCAATACTACTATCCTAGTCATAATCGACAGGTTTTCAAAGGCGGCCAGGTTCGTCCCTCTGACTAAGTTACCTTCTGCCAAGGAGACGGCTGAGTTGGTAATTAATCATGTGTTCCGAGTCTTCGGCATTCCTCAAGATGTGGTTTCTGACAGAGGTCCCCAGTTCGCCTCAAGGTTTTGGAAGGCCTTCTGCCAACTCATGGGGGCTTCTGCCAGTCTATCTTCAGGGTACCATCCGGAGTCCAACGGCCAAACAGAGAGGATGAATCAAGAGCTGGAAACCACCCTCCGATGTATGACTCGTGACAACCCGTCCACATGGTCATCCTTTATTGTTTGGGCCGAATACGCGCACAACACCTTGCGCTCCTCCTCCACTGGTATGTCCCCGCACGAGTGTCAGTTTGGCTATGCTCCTCCATTGTTCCCGGACCAGGAGGCAGAAGTCAGAGTGCCTTCAGCCTTGAAGTTCGTCAGACGCTGTCGGCTTATGTGGAGGAAGACCCGTCTTAATCTTATGCGTTCCTCACAGAGGTACCAACAACAAGCCAACAGACGTCGCCGTCCCGGGCCTACCCTGCGCCCCGGCCAGAGAGTCTGGCTCTCCACAAGAGACTTACCACTACGGGTGGAGTCTCGCAAGCTGTCCCAAAAATACATCGGTCCCTTTAAGGTTGCCAGGAGAGTTAACCCAGTTTCTTATCGCCTACACTTACCCAGATCCCTTAAGATTAATCCCACATTTCACATTTCCTTGTTAAAACCTGTTGTTTTTCTCCCCTTGTCCCGGCAGACAGACCTCCCCTCCGCCTCGTGTCATTGGAGGCCAGCCGGCTTATACCGTCCATCGGATACTGGACTCCCGCCGGGTGCAGCGGTCCTGGCAGTATCTGGTGGACTGGGAAGGCTACGGTCCTGAGGAGCGCTCCTGGGTTCCTGCCAAAGACATACTGGACCCTGACCTCATTCGTCAGTTCAGGGCCCTCCACCCTGAGAGAACTGGTAGGAATGTCAGGAGCCGTTCCTAGGGGGATTCTGTCAGGATTTGGCCAGGGTTGTTCCGGTTGTTGGTCACTAGATGCCCCCATTGTGCTTTTTGTCCTTATGTTTTTCCCTTGATCCCCATTATTATTTGCACCTGTGTCTCGTTTACCCTCATTGTATTTAAACCCTTTGTTTCCCTCAGTTCTGTGCTCTGTGTTTGTATGTTAGCACCCAGCCCTAGTGTTCTGTGTGCTCTTGTCGATTCCGGGTGACGCTCTTGTGGAATTCTGTTTTTTGTTTTTGTTTATTTTTTGTGAGTTTCTTTTGAGGACTTTTTGTGCTTTTCCTACCACCTTTTGGATTTGCCATTTTTTGTATTGGAGGTTTTTACTTTATTAAATACACCGTCTTAAGTACTGCTGTGTCTGCCTCATCTTCTGGGTTCTGCTGACTATTCGTGGCTCAGTTGGTTAAGTGACTGTTTCTCACTCCGGAGACCCAGGTTCGAAACCGGGTCCTGACA
>NW_027003879.1:0-5176 GCF_036934945.1 Oncorhynchus masou masou
AATCAAATCAAATCAAATCAAATTTATTTATATAGCCCTTCGTACATCAGCTGATATCTCAAAGTGCTGTACAGAAACCCAGCCTAAAACCCCAAACAGCAAGCAATGCAGGTGTAGAAGCACGGTGGCTAGGAAAAACTCCCTAGAAAAGCCAAAACCTAGGAAGAAACCTAGAGAGGAACCAGGCTATGTGGGGTGGCCAGTCCTCTTCTGGCTGTGCCGGGTAGAGATTATAACAGAACATGGCCAAGATGTTCAAATGTTCATAAATGACCAGCATGGTCGAATAATAATAAGGCAGAACAGTTGAAACTGGAGCAGCAGCACGGCCAGGTGGACTGGGGACAGCAAGGAGTCATCATGTCAAGTAGTCCTGGGGCATGGTCCTAGGGCTCAGGTCAGTTGAAACTGGAGCAGCAGCACGGCCAGGTGGACTGGGGACAGCAAGGAGTCATCATGTCAGGTAGTCCTGGGGCATGGTCCTAGGGCTCAGGTCCTCCGAGAGAGAAGGAGAGAATTAGAAGACGCACACTTAGATTCACACGGACACCGAATTGGACAGGAGAAGTACTCCAGATATATCAGACCCCAGCCCCCCGACACATAAACTACTGCAGCATAAATACTGGAGGCTGAGACAGGAGGGGTCAGGAGACACTGTGGCCCCACCCGAGGACACCCCGGACAGGGCCAAACAGGAAGGATATAACCCCACCCACTTTGCCAAAGCACAGCCCCCACACCACTGGAGGGATATCTTCAACCACCAACTTACCATCCTGAGACAAAGCTGAGTATAGCCCGCAAAGATCTCCGCCACGGCACAACCCAAGTGGGGGGCGCCAACCCAGACAGGATGACCACATCAGTGAATCAACCCACTCCAGGTGACGCACCCCCTCCAGGGACGGCATGAGAGAGCCCCAGCAAGCCAGTGACTCAGCCCCTGTAATAGGGTTAGAGGCAGAGAATCCCAGTGGAAAGAGGGGAACCGGCCAGGCAGAGACAGCAAGGGTGGTTCGTTGCTCCAGAGCCTTTCCGTTCACCTTCCCACCCCTGGGCCAGACTACACTCAATCATATGACCCACTGAAGAGATGAGTCTTCAGTAAAGACTTAAAGGTTGAGACCGAGTTTGCGTCTCTGACATGGGTAGGCAGACCGTTCCATAAAAAATGGAGCTCTATAGGAGAAAGCCCTGCCTCCAGCTGTTTGCTTAGAAATTTAGGGACAATTAGGAGGCTGCGTCTTGTGACCGTAGCGTACGTGTAGGTATGTACGGCAGGACCAAATCAGAGAGATAGGTAGGAGCAAGCCCATGCAATGCTCTTTGTAGGTTAGCAGTAAAACCTTGAAATCAGCCCTGTTTTTGACAGGAAGCCAGTGTAGGGAGGCTAGCACTGGAGTAATATGATCAAATTTTTTTGGTTCTAGTCAGGATTCTAGCAGCCGTATTTAGCACTAACTGAAGTTTATTTAGTGCTTTATCCGGGTAGCCGGAAAGTAGAGCATTGCAGTAGTCTAACCTAGAAGTGACAAAAGCATGGATTAATTTTTCTGCATCATTTTTGGACAGAAAGTTTCTGATTTTTGCAATGTTACGTAGATGGAAAAAGCTGTCCTTGAAATGGTCTTGATATGTTCTTCAAAAGAGAGATCTGGGTCCAGAGTAACGCCGAGGTCCTTCACAGTTTTATTTGAGATGACTGTACAACCATTAAGATTAATTGTCAGATTCAACAGAAGATCTCTTTGTTTCTTGGGACCTAGAACAAGCATCTCTGTTTTATCCGAGTTTAAAAGTAGAAAGTTTGCTGCCATCCACTTCCTTATGTCTGAAACACATGCTTCTAGCGAGGGCAATTTTGGGGCTTCACCATGTTTCATTGAAATGTACAGCTGTGTATCATCCGCATAGCAGTGAAAGTTAACATTATGTTTTCGAATAACATCCCCAAGAGGTAAAATATATAGTGAAAACAACAGCGGTCCTAAAACGGAACCTTGAGGAACACCGAAATTTACAGTTGATTTGTCAGAGGACAAACCATCCACAGAGACAAACTGATATCTTTCCGACAGATAAGATCTAAACCAGGCCAGAACTTGTCCGTGTAGACCAATTTGGGTTTCCAATCTCTCCAAAAGAATGTGGTGATCGATGGTATCAAAAGCAGCACTAAGGTCTAGGAGCACGAGGACAGATGCAGAGCCTCGGTCCGATGCCATTAAAATGTCATTTACCACCTTCACAAGTGCCGTCTCAGTGCTATGATGGGGTCTAAAACCAGACTGAAGCATTTCATATACATTGTTTGTCTTCAGGAAGGCAGTGAGTTGCTGAGCAACAGCCTTTTCTAAGATTTTTGAGAGGAATGGAAGATTCGATATAGGCCGATAGTTTTTTATATTTTCTGGGTCAAGGTTTGGCTTTTTCAAGAGAGGCTTTATTACTGCCACTTTTAGTGAGTTTGGTACACATCCGGTGGATAGAGAGCCGTTTATTATGTTCAACATAGGAGGGCCAAGCACAGGAAGCAGCTCTTTCAGTAGTTTAGTTGGAATAGGGTCCAGTAAGCAGCTTGAAGGTTTAGAGGCCATGATTATTTTCATCATTGTGTCAAGAGATATAGTACTAAAACACTTGAGCGTCTCTCTTGATCCTAGGTCCACGCAGAGTTGTGCAGACTCAGGACAACTGAGCTTTGAAGGAATACGCAGATTTAAAGAGGAGTCTGTAATTTGCTTTCTAATAATCATAATTTTTTCCTCAAAGAAGTTCATGAATTTATCACTGCTAAAGTGAAAGTCATCCTCTCTTGGGGAATGCTGCTTTTTAGTTAGCTTTGCGACCGTATCAAAAGGAATTTTGGATTGTTCTTATTGTCCTCAATTAAGTTAGAAAAATAGGATGATCGAGCAGCAGTAAGGGCTCTTCGGTACTGCACGGTACTGTCTTTCCAAGCTAGACGGAAGACTTCCAGTTTGGTGTGGCGCCATTTCCGTTCCAATTTTCTGGAAGCTTGCTTCAGAGCTCGGGTATTTTCTGTGTACCAGGGAGCTAGTTTCTTATGAGAAATGTTTTTAGTTTTTAGGGGTGCAACTGCATCTAGGGTATTGCGCAAGGTTAAATTGAGTTCCTCAGTTAGGTGGTTAACTGATTTTTGTCCTCTGGTGTCATTGGGTAGACAGAGGGAATCTGGAAGGACATCAAGGAATCTTTGTGTTGTCTGTGAATTTATAGCACGACTTTTGATGTTCCTTGGTTGGGGTCTGAGCAGATTATTTGTTGCAATTGCAAACGTAATAAAATGGTGGTCCGATAGTCCTGGATTATGAGGAAAAACATTAAGATCCACAACATTTATTCCATGGGACAAAACTAGGTCCAGCGTATGACTGTGACAGTGAGTGGGTCCAGAGACATGTTGGACAAAACCCACTGAGTCGATGATGGCTCCGAAAGCCTTTTGGAGTGGGTCTGTGGACTTTTCCATGTGAATATTAAAGTCACCAAAGATTAGAATATTATCTGCTATGACTACAAGGTCCGATAGGAATTCAGGGAACTCAGTGAGGAACGCTGTATATGACCCAGGAGGCCTGTAAACAGTAGCTATAAAAGTGATTGAGTAGGCTGCATAGATTTCATGACTAGAAGCTCAAAAGACGAAAACGTCATTTTTTTTTTTTTTGTAAATTGAAATTTGCTATCGTAAATGTTAGCAACACCTCCGCCTTTGCGGGATGCACGGGGGATATGGTCACTAGTGTAGCCAGGAGGTGAGGCCTCATTTAACACAGTAAATTCATCAGGCTTAAGCCATGTTTCAGTCAGGCCAATCACATCAAGATTATGATCAGTGATTAGTTCATTGACTATAATTGCCTTTGAAGTAAGGGATCTAACATTAAGTAGCCCTATTTTGAGATGTGAGGTATCATGATCTCTTTCAATAATGACAGGAATGGAGGTGGTCTTTATCCTAGTGAGATTGCTAAGGCGAACACCGCCATGTTTAGTTTTGCGCAACCTAGGTCGAGGCACAGACACGGTCTCAATGGTGATAGCTGAGCTGACTACACTGACTATGCTAGTGGCAGACTCCACTATGCTGGCAGGCTGGCTAACAGCCTGCTGCCTGGCCTGCACCCTATTTCATTGTGGAGCTAGAGGAGTTAGAGCCCTGTCTATGTTGGTAGATAAGATGAGAGCACCCCTCCAGCTTGGATGGAGTCCGTCACTCCTCAGCAGGTCAGGCTTGGTCCTGTTTGTGGGTGAGTCCCAAAAGAGGGCCAATTATCTACAAATTCTAACTTTTCGGAGGGGCAGAAAACAGTTTTCAACCAGCGATTGAGTTGTGAGACTCTGCTGTAGAGCTCATCACTCCCCTAAAACATCGTTGGTGCCGACGTGGATAACAATATCTCTATACTCTCTACACTCGCCAGTTTTAGCTTTAGCCAGCACCATCTTCAGATTAGCCTTAACGTTCGGTAGCCCTGCCCCGGTAAACAGTGTATGATCGCTGGATGATTCGTTTAAGTCTAATACTGCGGGTAATGGAGTCGCCAATGACTAAAGTTTTCAATTTGTCAGAGCTAATGGTGGGAAGCTTCGGCGTCTCAGACCCCGTAACGGGAGGAGTATAGACCAGAGAAGGCTCGGCCTCTGACTCCGACTCGCTACTTAATGGGGAAAACCGGTTGAAAGTTTCTGTCGGCTGAATGAGCGACACCGGTTGAGCGTTCCTACAGCATTTCCTTCCAGAAACCGTGAGAAAGTTGTCCGCTGCGGGACTGTGCCAGGGGATTTATACTACTATCTGTACTTGCTGGTGGCACAGACGCTGTTTCATCCTTTCCTACACTGAAATTACCCTTGCCTAACGATTGCGTCTGAAGCCGGGCTTAGCACAGCTATCCTCGCCGTAAGGCGAGTACAGCGACTGCAACTAGAAGGCATCATGTTACTGCTACTACTTAGCTTCGGGTGTTGGAGGTCCTGACGAACCGTGTCCAGATAAAGCGTACCGGAGGGAAAAAGTTGTGGGTGGAAAAAAAATATATATATATATATGTGTGTGTGTGTGTATAACAACAGCAATTAAAAAGTAAAACCGTAAAATTGTCAGGTAGCAAAATAGGTTGGCAACAAAACGCACAGCACAGCAACT
>NW_027003880.1:0-5176 GCF_036934945.1 Oncorhynchus masou masou
GTCAGGACCCGGTTTCGAACCTGGGTCTCCGGAGTGAGAAACAGTCACTTAACCAACTGAGCCACGAATAGACAGCAGAACCCAGAAGATGAGGCAGACACAGCAGTACTTAAGACGGTGTATTTAATAAAGAAAAAATCCTAAAAAACAAAAAATGGCAAATCCAAAAGGTGGTAGGAAAAAACATAAAGACCATAAAGAAACTCACCAAAAATAAACAAAAACAAAACCACCACAAGAACTTCACAGGTCGACAGAGCACACAGAACACTAGGCCAGGGTGCTAACATACAAAACAGAGCACAGAACTGAGGGGAAACAAAGGGTTTAAATACAATCCAGGAAAACGAGACACAGGTGCAAATAATAATGGGGATCAAGGAAAAACATAGGGACAAAAAGCCCAATGGGGACATCTACTGACAAAAACCCGGAACACCCTGGCCAAATCTGACCAGAATCCCCCCTAGGAACGGCTCCTGCGTTCCTACCAGCTCTCAGGGTGGAGGACCCTGAACTGACGAATGAGGTCAGGGTCCAGGATGTCTTTGGCAGGAACCCAGGAGCGCTCCTCAGGACCGTAGCCTTCCCAGTCCACCAGATACTGCCAGGACCGCTGCACCCGCAAGCGGGAATCAGTATCCGGTGGACGGTATAAGCCGGCTGGCCTCCAATGACACGAGGCGGAGGTCTGTCTGCCGGGACAAGGGGAGAAAAAACAACAGGTTTTAACAATGACACATGAAATGTGGGATTAATCTTAAGGGATCTGGGTAAGTGTGGCGATAAGAAACTGGGTTAACTCTCTGGCAACCTTGAAGGGACCGATGTATTTTGGGACAGCTTGCCGGGAACTCCACCCCGTAGAGGAAGTCTCTTGTGGAAAGCCAGACTCTCTGGCCGGGGCGCAGGGTAGGCCGGGACGGCGACGTCTGTTGGCTTGTTGATACCTCTGTGAACATCAGATTAAGACGGGTCTTCCTCCACAAGCCGACAGCGTCTGACGAACCTCAAGGCTGAAGGCACTCTGACTTCTGCCTCCTGGTCGGGAACAATGGAGGAGCATAGCCAAACTGACACTCGTGCGGGGACATACCAGTGGAGGAGCGCAAGGTGTTGTGCGCGTATTGGCCCAAACAATAAGGATGACCATGTGGACGGGTTGTCACGAGTCATACATCGGAGGGTGGTTTCCAGCTCTTGATTCATCCTCTCTGTTTGGCCGTTGGACTCCGGATGGTACCCTGAAAGATAGACTGGCAGAAGCCCCCATGAGTTGACAGAAGGCCTTCCAAAACCCAAGGCGAACTGGGGACCTCTGTCAGAAGCCACATCTTGAGGAGTACCGAAGACTCAGGAACACATGATTAATTACCAACTCAGCCGTTTCCTTGGCAGAAGGTAACTTAGTCAGAGGGACGAACCTGGCCGCCTTTGAAAACCTGTCGTTATGACTAGGATAGTAGTATTGCCATGGGATGGAGGAAGTCCAGTAAAAGTCCAATGAGATATAGGACCAGGGTCTGTGGGAACAGGTAAAGGTGAAGGAGTCCTTGAGGGCGGAGGTGAGAAGATTGCCCTGGCAGCACGGGGCAGGCATTGGCGAAAGTGGCAAGCGTCTTCTCTTATGGTAGGCCACCAGAACTTACGCTGGATGAACTCCAAGGTGCGACCTACGCCCGGATGACAGGTGAGGCGAGAGGTGCCCCCACAGGACCCTGAGTCCTCACTGCCTTGGGGACAAACAACCGGTTGGCAGGGCCTCCTTTAGGGTCCGGTTCGCTAAGCTTGAGCACGTCACGGTATCCTCAACTTGCCACGAGATCGGAGCCACAATCTTAGCAGCAGGAAGGACAGGCATGTCCGTGTCATCTCGAATAGCAGGAGCGTAGACTCGGGACAGGGCATCCGGTTTGAGATTCTTCGACCCGGGCCGATGTGAGGATAAACTGGAATCGATTGAAGAAAAGAGACCATCTAGCTTGTCTAGAGTTCAATCGCTTCGCCTGCTGGATATACTCCAGATTTTTGTGGTCCGTAAGCACTTGAAACAGGTGAGAAGCCCCTCGAGCCAGTGTCTCCATTCCTTCAATGCCATCTTAACCGCTAGGAGTTCACGATCCCCCACGCCGTAGTTCCTCTCAGTCGGGGTAAGCCGGTGTGAGAAGAGCGCACGGATGAAGCTTCTTGTCTTCACCCTCTGAGACAGGACAGCTCCAACACCAACCTCTGATGCGTCTACCTCCACCACAAATGGTTCATCCGTAGTCGGTAGTATCAGGATGGGAGCAGAGAGGACGCGCTGCTTGAGTCCTTGGGGCCGTCTCTGGCTTCTCTTCCCCACAAAAAGCCTTGCATTGCCACCTTTGGTTAAAGCTTTGAGAGGAGCTGCCACCAAACTGAAGTTCTTGATGAACTTGCGGTAAAAAGTTTGTGAAGCCCAGGGAACGCTGAACATCATAACGGATTTGGGGGTGGGCCAATCCGCTACCGCCCCTACCTTCCTAGGGTCCATTTGGACTCGACCGGGTTCCACTACAAATCCCAGGAATTGTACTTTCGGGATGAATGGAATTCACATTTTTCCGGCTTAACGTACAGATGGCTGTCCAGGAGGCGTTTGAGTACTTGTCTGACATGCTTAGTGTGTTCTTGAAGGGAGCTCGAAAAGATGAGGATGTCATCCAAATGTAAACGAACACAAATATGTTAAGCATATCCCTAAGCACATCGTTTATGAGCGCTTGGAGACACCGCTGGGCGTTGGTCAGGCCGAAGGGCATCACCAAGTATTCATAGTGACCAGTAGGCGTGTTGAAGCGGTCTTCCACTCGTCACCAGGTCTGATCCGCACAAGATGGTATGCGTTCGCAGGTCAAGCTTAGTGAAAACAACTGCTTCTGGAGCAGCTCGAAGGCTGTGGCCATAAGGGATAGCGGGTAACTTGGTTACGGACGGTTATGTCATTGAGTCCCGGTAGTCGATACCCAGGACGTAATCCACCGTCTTTCTTGGCCACAAAGAAAAACCCTGCTCCCGCCGGGAGGTGGATGGACGCATGAGGCCTGCTTCCAGAGCGTCCTTGATAGGTATCCATAGCAGCTCGTTCGGGTGGAGATAGGGAAAGATCCGACCCTGGACACAAGTGCCGGAAACAGGTCGATGGGACAATCGTAAGGTCTATGGGGTGGTAGCATGGTGGCCCTCTGTTTGCTAAACACCAGTTTGAGGTCATGGTAACACTCGGGAACTCAGGTCAGGTCGATGGATTCTAAAGACTCGGGAGTAGAACTCGGGGAATTCTGGAAAATACAAGTAGCTTGGCACGTAGGACCCTTTCTTGATAAGTGCCCACAGACCAGTCGATGTGAGGGTTATGGCTGTGAAGCCAGGGTATCCAAGGACGAGGGAACTCGGAACAGGAGATCAAATGAAAGTTCATCAATTCCTGGTGTTGTGAAACTGAAAGTCTCAAGGAGGTAGTGACATGAGTGACAAGTCCAGATCCCAAGGGCTTCCATCCAATGTAGTAACCCTCATGGGGTCACTTAGAGTTCAGAGGGAACGCCATTCTCCTTCGCCCAGACACCATCCATGAAGTTACCTGCGGCTCCAGAGTCTACCAAAGGCTTGAAGGTGAAGCTTGTGGTTGTCCCAGGAGAGGGTGACTGGAATGAGCAGACGGGAGTTGGACGGATGGGGAGGAGGTTATGTTTCCCGTTACAGTTCCCCCCCGGTCTGTACAGGGACAGAGGCGTTTCCCTGGAGCCCGGGACGTGGACGGAAATGGCCCGGTTGCCGCAATATAGACAGCGTCGCTCCCTCATCCGGCGGTCTCTCTCAGCCTGGAGATCGTCCAATCTGCATGGGTTCCGGTGGAGCCAGCGATGATAAAGGTGGGGACTCGGAGCTGGGACTGATAGGAGCTAGGAGTCTACGGTTGAGTTCTCTCTCTCAGACGCTGGTCAATGCGTGAGGCCAACTTGATCAGGGACTCGAGATTGTCCGGTGGTTCCCGAGTGGCCAGTTCATCTTGGATAGTGTCGGAAAGGCCTTTCAGAAAGCACACCGTGAGCGCCTCGTTGTTCCAGCCACTCGCTGCTGCCACCGTGCGGAACTGGATGGCATAGTCCGTCACGCTGCGCCAACCTTGATGGAGAGTCAGGAGCTGTTTGGCTGAGTCAGAACCACTGCTTGGGCCTTGAAACACTCGTTTGAATTCCTCAGCAAAGGCAGAGTAGCTGGCACAGCAGGAACTATGGGCATCCCACACAGCAGTAGCCCAGGCCAGGGCTTTTTCCGACAGCAGGGTGATGATATATGCGATCTTAGACCGGTCGGTGGGAAACGACGAGGGTTGCAGCTCAAAGGAGAGAGAACATTGAGTGAGAAAGCCTTTACAAGCACTTGGATCACCTGAGAACCGTTGGGGAGGTGGAAGACGAGGTTCAGCCAGGGGTTAACTGCCATGGGTACGTGAACCTGAGGTACTGGGACGGAAACTGTTGCCGGGGTAAGTCGATCAGATATTTGCTTAATGGAAGTCAGCATCTCCGACAGAAGATGAGAATGTCTAGCCATTAAGGCCTCTTGCTGAACCAGGGCGGCTTCGTGGCGTTGGACAGTCTCCTGGTGGTGGGACAGCGTGGCAAAAAGGTCCTGGGAACTGGCTGCCTCTGGGTTCATTTTTGGCTCTGTGTTTCTGTCAGGACCCGGTTTCGAACCTGGGTCTCCGGAGTGAGAAACAGTCACTTAACCAACTGAGCCACGAATAGACAGCAGAACCCAGAAGATGAGGCAGACACAGCAGTACTTAAGACGGTGTATTTAATAAAGAAAAAATCCTAAAAAACAAAAAATGGCAAATCCAAAAGGTGGTAGGAAAAAACACAAAAAGACCTCAAAAGAAACTCACCAAAAATAAACAAAAACAAAAAACAGAATACCACAAGAACTTCACCCGGAATCGACAAGAGCACACAGAACACTAGGGCAGGGTGCTAACATACAAACACAGAGCACAGAACTGAGGGAAACAAAGGGTTTAAATACAATCAGGGGAAACGAGACACAGGTGCAAATAATAATGGGGATCAAGGGAAAAACATAGGGACAAAAAGCACAATGGGGACATCTACTGACAAAAACCCGGAACAACCCTGGCCAAATCCTGACA
>NW_027003881.1:0-5176 GCF_036934945.1 Oncorhynchus masou masou
TTTCACTATTTCTTTCTTTCGCTCTTTCTTTCTCTTTCGCTCTTTCTCTTTCTTTTGCTCTTTCTTTCTCTCTTTCTTTTGCTCTTTCTTTCTTTCGCTCTTTCTTTTGCTCTTTCTTTCTTTCGCTCTTTCTTTTGCTCTTTCTTTCTTTCGCTCTTTCTTTCTCTCTTTCTTTCGCTCTTCCGCTCTTTCTTTCGCTCTTTCTTTCGCTCTTCCGCTCTTTCTTTCGCTCTTTCTTTCTTTCTTTCTTTCGCTCTTTCTTTCTTTCGCTCTTTCTTTCTCTCTTTCTTTTGCTCTTTCTCTCTCTTTCTCTCTCTCTTTCTTTCGCTCTTTCTCTCTTTCTTTCTCTTTCTTTCGCTCTTTCTTTCTTTCACTCTTTCTTTCTTTCGCTCTTTCTTTCTTTTGCTCTTTCTTTCTTTCGCTCTTTCTTTCTTTCGCTCTTTCTTTGCTCTTTCTTTCTTTCTTTCGCTCTTTCTTTCTTTCTTTCGCTCTTTCTTTCTTTCGCTCTTTCTTTCTTTCTTTCTTTCGCTCTTTCTTTCTTTCGCTCTTTCTTTCTTTCGCTCTTTCTTTCGCTCTTTCTTTCTTTCTTTCGCTCTTTCTTTCTTTCGCTCTTTCTTTCTTTCGCTCTTTCTTTCTTTCGCTCTTTCTTTCTTTACGCTCTTTCTTTCTTTCGCTCTTTCTTTCTTTCGCTCTTTCTTTCTTTCGCTCTTTCTTTCTCTCTCTCTCTCAATCTCTCCTAATCTCTCCCTCTCAATCTCTCCTAATCTCTCTCTCTCTCAATCTCTCCTAATCTCTCCCTCTCCCCTCTCTCTCTGTCTATCTCTCCTTTATTGATGCTCACACCTGCTTGCCTTACCCCTCCAATGCTGTACCCTTTACCCATCTCTCTCTCTACCCATCTCTCTCTCTACCCCCTCTCTCTCTACCCCTCTCTCTCTCTATCCCCCTCTCTCTCTATCCCCCTCTCTCTCTATCCCCCTCTCTCTCTCTATCCCCCTCTCTCTCTACCCCCTCTCTCTCTACCCCCCTCTCTCTATCCCCCTCTCTCTATCCCCCCTCTCTCTACCCCCTCTCTCTACCCCCTCTCTCTACCCCCCCCCTCTCTCTCTACCCCCTCTCTCTCTCTCTACCCCCTCTCTCTCTCTCTACCCCCTCTCTCTCTCTCTACCCCCTCTCTCTCTACCCCCTCTCTCTCTCTCTACCCCCTCTCTCTCTCTACCCCCTCTCTCTCTCTACCCCCTCTCTCTCTCTCTACCCCCTCTCTCTACCCCCCCCTCTCTCTATCCCCCCCCTCTCTATCCCCCCCTCTCTCTACCCCCTCTCTCCCACCCCCTCTCTCTCTCTCTCTACCCCCTCTCTCTCTCTCTCTACCCCCTCTCTCTCTCTACCCCCTCTCTCTCTCTCTACCCCCTCTCTCTCTCTCTACCCCCCTCTCCTCTCTCTCACCCCCTCTCTCTCTCTCTACCCCCCCTCTCTCTCTACCCCCCCTCTCTCTCTCTACCCCCCTCTCTCTCTCTACCCCCTCTCTCTCTCTACCCCCTCTCTCTCTGCCCCCCCTCTCTCTCTCTCTACCCCCCCTCTCTCTACCCCTCTCTCTGCTCCCCCTCTCTCTCTCTGTCCCCTCTCTCTCTACCCCCTCTCTCTCTGCCCCCTCTCTCTCTACCCCCTCTCTCTATCCCCCTCTCTCTACCCCCTCTCTCTACCCCCTCTCTACCCCCTCTCTCTCTCTCTACCCCCTCTCTCTCTCTCTACCCCCTCTCTCTCTCTCTACCCCCTCTCTCTCTCTCTACCCCCCCTCTCTCTCTACCTCCTCTCTCTCTCTCTACCCCCTCTCTCTCTCTCTCACCCCTCTCTACTCTCTCTACCTCCCTCTCTCTCTCTCTACCCCCTCTCTCTCTACCCCCTCTCTTCTCCTCCCCTCTCTCTCGCTACCCCCTTCTCTCTCGCTCCCCCTCTCTCGCTACCCTCACCTCTCTCTCTCTCTCTACCCCCTTTTCTCTCTCTACCCCCACTGCTCTCCTTAACTCCTCTAACCAGTGTTTGCTTTGTATTTTCTCTCCCTGGCTACTGTCTCCTTTGGCCTGTTTAGCTGAATCCTCTGACAAAATGGCTAATGACCAAGGTAATTCACTCTTCCCTTCCATTCACTTCTTCTCAATGACTGATTGACTGTGCAGATTGTGTTCTTTTTCCCTCACTCACGTGCCTAAAGCCCTTCATCTGCGTTCTGGTAAGGTGAATAAGTCAGGTAGTATTTAATTAACTGGGTGTAATAACTGGTGGTTTTGTCTCCTCTCTCAGCCAATTTGCCAGTTAAACCAGGAAGTAACCAACCACCTCTTGACCATGGCTTTGGGTCTTCACTGCGGTAATGGCCTTTTCAGGTCACCATTGTCCATTCTGATTTGATCAACTCAATTGGCTGCAGTGTGGGTCCATTTCATTCCACCTCTATAAATGGATGTTAGTGTGAATAGGGCTTTGTTCAGTTCCATGGTACATTGGATTCATTTCTGGACCGAAGCTGAATTCTGCATTGAGCACTAATGTCTTTCTCAGCTAAGAGAGTGTGCAGGAACTGAACAAACCCCTATTCACATAAGTAACACTTTATTTGGATAGTTCTAAGTAGATGGTTTGTCGATGTTCAACTGTCAACATCTGAACTAACCCTTATCCTAACCCTAAACTTAACCTTTACCTTAACCCAAGCCCTAACCCTGAATTTTACCTTTACCATGAAACCAAACCCTTACCTTTACCTTAACCCTTACCCTAAACTTAACCCTTAGCCCTAACCCTAACTTAATCCTTACTCTAGCCCTAACCTTAACCCTAACTAGTCCTAACCTTTACCTTAACCCTTGCCCTAATCCTAAACTTAACCTTTACCTTAACCCTTGCCCTAACCCTAAACTTAACCTTAACCCTTGCCCTAAACTTAATCTTTACCTTAACCATTAACCTAGCCCTAAACTTAACCTTTACCTTAACCTTACCTTAACCTTTACCTTAACCCTAAACCTTTAACCTTTACCTTAACCATTACCCTAACCCTAAACTTAACCTTTACCTTAACCATTACCCTAGCCCTAAACGGAACCTTTACTTTAATCCTTACCCTAGCCCTTATCCTAACCCTAAATGGAACCTTTACTTTAATCCTTATCCTAACCCTAAATGGAACCTTTACTTTAATCCTTACCCTAGCCCTTATCCTAACCCTAAACGGAATCTTTACTTTAATCCTTACCCTAGCCCTTATCCTAACCCTAAACGGAACCTTTACTTTAATCCTTATCCTAACCCTAAATGGAACCTTTACTTTAATCCTTATCCTAACCCTAAATGGAACCTTTACTTTAATCCTTATCCTAACCCTAAACTTAACCTTTACCTTAACCATTACCCTAACCCTAAACTAAACCTTTACCTTAACCATTACCCTAACCCTAAACTAAACCGTTACCTTAACCCTTCCCCAAGCTCTAAACATAACATTTACCTTAACCCTAAATGGAAACTTTACTTTAATCCTTACCCTAGCCCTTATCCTAACCCCAAATGGAACCTTTACTTTAATCCTTATCCTAGCCCTAAATGGAACCTTTACTTTAATCCTTACCCTAGCCCTTATCCTAACCCTAAACGGAACCTTTACTTTAATCCTTACTCTAGCCCTTATCCTAACCCTAAACGGAACCTTTACTATAATCCTTACTCTAGCCCTTATCCTAACCCTAAATGGAACCTTTACTTTAATCCTTATCCTAGCCCTAAATGGAATCTTTACTTTAATCCTTATCCTAACCCTAAACGGAACCTTTACTTTAATCCTTACCCTAGCCCTTATCCTAACCGGAACCTTTACTTTAATCCTTACCCTAGCCCTTATCCTAACCCTAAACGGAACCTTTACTTTAATCCTTACCCTAGCCCTTATCCTAACCCTAAATGGAACCTTTACTTTAATCCTTACCCTAGCCCTTATCCTAACCCTAAACGGAACCTTTACTTTAATCCTTACCCTAGCCCTTATCCTAACCCTAAATGGAACCTTTACTTTAATCCTTATCCTAACCCTAAACTGAACCTTTACTTTAATCCTTACCCTAGCCCTTATCCTAACCGGAACCTTTACTTTAATCCTTACCCTAGCCCTTATCCTAACCCTAAATGGAACCTTTACTTTAATCCTTACCCTAACCCTTATCCTAACCCTAAATGGAACCTTTACTTTAATCCTTACCCTAGCCCTTATCCTAACCCTAAATGGAATCTTTACTTTAATCCTTACCCTAGCCCTTATCCTAACCCTAAATGGAACCTTTACTTTAATCCTTATCCTAACCCTAAATGGAACCTTTACTTTAATCCTTATCCTAACCCTAAACGGAACCTTTACTTTAATCCTTACCCTAGCCCTTATCCTAACCCTAAATGGAACCTTTACTTTAATCCTTACCCTAACCCTTATCCTAACCCTAAATGGAACCTTTACTTTAATCCTTACCCTAGCCCTTATCCTAACCCTAAATGGAACCTTTACTTTAATCCTTACCCTAGCCCTTATCCTAACCCTAAATGGAACCTTTACTTTAATCTACCTAACCCTTATCCTAACCCTAAATGGAACCTTTACTTTAATTCCTTATCCTAACCCTAAAATGTAACCTTTACCTTTAACTCCTTATCCTAACCCTAAATTGAACCTTTACTTTAATCATTACCTAGCCCTTATCCTAACCTTGGAATCGTTACTTTAATCCTTACCTAGCCACTTATCCTAACTGGAACCTTTACTTTAATCCTTACCCTAACCCTTATCCTAACCCTAAATGGAACCTTTACTTTAATCCTTATCCTAACCCTTATCCTAACCCTAAATGGAACCTTTACTTTAATCCTTACCCTAGCCCTTATCCTAACCCTAAATGGAACCTTTACTTTAATCCTTACCTAACCCTTATCCTAACCCTAAATGGAATCTTTACTTTAATCCTTACCCTAGCCCTTATCCTAACCCTAAATGGAACCTTTACTTTAATCCTTATCCTAACCCTAAACTTAACCCTTACTTTTATCCTTATCCTAACCCTAAACTTAACCATTACTTTAATCACTTACCCTAGCCCTAAACGGAACCTTTACTTTAATCCTTACCCTAGCCCTAAAC
>NW_027003882.1:0-5174 GCF_036934945.1 Oncorhynchus masou masou
AAATTCAACTGCCTGATACTCATCCCCAGAAGATAAGATATGCATATTAGTATTAGTATTGGATAGAAAACACTCTGAAGTTTCTAAAACTGTTTGACTCATGTTTGTGAGTATAACAGAACTTATTTACATTCACAATGCAGAAGGTTATTTAAACTACATTTTAGTTGCACTTCCACCCAGCTCCAAGACCATGGGTAAAACCTTGCTGAGACAAAACATCAGTTGACATGTTTCTACGGACTGTAATGGAACTTTTCAAGTTTTTGTCTGGAGGAAGTGCTCGCGCCTCATGAACATGGATTATTGGGCTGAACACGCTAACAACAAGTGGCTAAATGATGGGCTTTATGGAGCTTTATGGAACAAATCAGTCATTTGTTGTCGAACTGGGTTTCCTGGGAGTGCCTTCTGATGAAGATCATCAAAGGCAAGTGAATATTTATAGTGTTTTTTTGTAGCTTCTGTTGACGCCAAAATGGCGGATATTTCTTTGGCTGGATTGGGCTCTGAGCGCCGTTCTCAGATTATGCTTCTCAGGTTGCATTCCAGGAGAAGTCTATCTTTAATTCTGTGAATAACACTTGCATCTTCTATCAATGTTTATTATGATATTTCTGCAAAATCACAGGAGTTTTGGAATCAAAACATTCCTGCACCTAACGTGCCAATGTAAACTGGATATGAAATATGCATTATAAAACAAGAAAAACATACATGTATTGTGTAACATGATGTCCTATGAGCATGTCTGATGAAGATCATCAAAGTTGTAGTGACTAATTGTATCTAAATTTCTGCTTTTGTGACTCCTGTCTTTGGCTGGAAAAAATGGCTGTGTGGTTTTTGACTTGGCTATGACCTAACATAATCCTTATGTTGATAACTTTAGCTCTAAATCATTTTTGGTATTGGACACCATGGAGTAGATTAACAGGATGTTTGTCTTTTTCATTACTGTATTGGACTTGTTAATGTGTGAAAGTTACATATTTCAAAAGAATATTTTTGAATTTCACGCACTGCCTTTTCAGTGGAATGTTGTCGCGGGTGTTCTTCAGCGGAACCCCTGCCCTAGAAAGAAGGGTAACCCTGCTATTTTGTTTGTTTTTCAAATTGTTTGTAGCTTTTTTGTACGTAACGTTGCTGCTACAATCTTTTATGCCTGAAAACATCTTCTGGACATCAGAACACCGATTACTCACCTTGAATTGGGCAAATCATTTTCTTTAACCTCTTGATACTCCCACCGGATCCGGGATCATGAATAAAGCCTCAGGCTCATTAGCATAACGCAACGTTAACGATTTCTGAAAATCGCAAATAAAATGAAAATAATGCACCTGCTCTCAAGCTTAGCCTTTTCTTAACAACACTGTCATCTCAGATTTTTCAAAATATGCTTTTGAACCATAGCAAATCACTAATTTGTGTAAGAGTATGCTAAGCTAGCTTAGCATTTGAGTAACATTTACTTGCAGCAACATTTTCACAAAAACCAGATAACCAAATAAATAAAATCATTTCCCTTTGAAGAGCTTCGGATGTTTTCAATGAGGAGACTCTCAGTTACATAGCAAATGTTCAGTTTTCCTGAAAGAATCTTTGTGTAGGAGAAATCGCTCCGTTTTGTACATCACATTTGGCTACCGAAACAAACCGAAAATTCAGTCACCAAAACGTCAAACTTTTTCCAAATTAACTCCATAATATCGGCCGAAACATGGCAAACGTTGTTTGGAATCAATCCTCAAGGTGTTTTTTCACATATCTCTTCATTGATATGCAGTTCGTGAAGCCTGCTTTCCCCTCAGAATGCATGGAAAAATACCAGCAGCTGAAAAGAAGCACCAATTTCGACGGAGGACAGGAGGCGGACACCTGGAAAATGTAGTCTCTTATGGTCAATCTTCCAATGATATGCCTACAAATACGTCACAATGCTGCAGACACCTTGGGGAAACGACAGAAAGGGCAGGCTCATTCCTCTCGCATTCACAGCCATATAAGGAGACAATGGAAAACGGAGCCTCAAAATCCTGCTGGTTTTTCCTGGATGCCGTTTCATCTTGGTTTTGCCTGTAGCTCCCATTCTAGGGCACCCACAGAGAATATCTTTGCAGTTCTGGAAACGTCAGAGTGTTTCTTTCCAAAGCTATCAATTATATGCATAGTCGAGCATCTTTTTGTGACAAAATATTGCGCTTAAAGCAGACACGTCTTTTTATCCAAAAATGAAATAGCGCCCCATAGCATCAAGAGGTTAATGAGTTGGACGAGAAGGATTTACTCCAGACACCCGAACAGGCCCTCATCCGTCATTTGCAGGAGAGAGAGATGGAGTTTTCACTGAAGGAGATCGGAGTGCCTAGTGAGGATCAGGTGACAAGTGGCTAATCTGCCTTTGTCTTCAGTACTGTTAGCCAACGTACAATCGTTGGAAAATAAACAGGATGAACTAAAGGCCTAGATATCCTACCATCGGGACATTCAAAACTGTAATATCTTATGTTTGCAGTTATGACTGAGCAGACGACATTAATAATGTACAGTTGGTGGGTTATACACTCTATCGGCAGGATTGTCTTACCAGCAGCCTCTGGTAAGACAAGGGGAATGTGATCTTTGTATATTTGTAAACAGCAGCTGGTGCACGATATCTAAAGAAGTCTCTTCTTTTGCTTGCCTAATTAGAATATCTCATGATAAGCAGTAGACCGCACTATCCACCTGAGAGTTTTCATCTGTATTTTTCGTATCTGTCTGCATACCACCACAGACCGTGCTGGCCCTAATCCACCATAAACAAACAGGAAAACGCTCATCCTGCGGCGGCTCTCCCTAGTGGCCGGGGACTTTAACGCAGGAAAATTAAAATCAGTTTTACCTAATTTCTATCAGCATGTTAAATGTGAACCAGAGGAAAAATACTCTAGACCATACTTACTCCCACACACAGAGATGCATACAAAGCTCTCCATCACCCTCCATTTGGCAAATCTGACCATAATTCTATGTTCCTGATTCCTGCTTACAAGCAAAAATTAATGCAGGAAGCACCATTGACTCGATCATTAAAAAAGTGATCAGATGAAGCAGTGCTAAACTACAGGACTGTTTTGCTAGCACACACCAGATATGTTCCGAGATTCTTCTGATGGCATTAGAATTTTACATCAGTCACTGGCTTCATCAATAAGTGCATCGACGTCGTAGCCACAGTGACTGTAAATGCATACCCCAACCAGAAGCCATGGATCACATGCAACATCCGCACCAAGCTAAAGGGTAGAGCTGCCATTTTCAAGAGGCGGAACTCTAACCCGAAGCTTATAAAAATTCTGCTATGCCCGTGAACCATCAAACAGGCAAAGCGTCAATAGAGGACTAAGATTAATCGTACTACACCGGCTCCGATGCTCGTCGGATGGAAGGAAACTTGCAAACTATTATAGACTACAAAGGGAAGCACAGCCGAGTGCTGCCCAGTGACACAAGCCTACCAGACGAGCTAAATAACTTATATGTTCGATTCGAGGCAAGTAACACTGAAACATGCATGAGTGCATCAGCTGTTCCGGACGACTGTGTGATCACGCTCTACGCAGCCAATGTGAGTAAGACCTTTAAACAGGTCAATATTCACAAGATCGCAGGGCCAGATGGATTACCAGGACGTGTACTGCGAGCATGTGCTGACCAACTGGCAAGTCTTATTTACGTACTTAGAGAATCTAAATTGAGCTCAAGTGCATCCTGTTTCCATTTATCATCCTTGAGATGTTTCTACAACTTGATTGGAGTCCAACTGTGGTAAATTAAATTGTTTGGACATGATTGGAAATTTGAAAAGGTACACACCTGTCTATATAAGATCCCACAGTTGACAGTGCAGAGCTCTACGGAATTGTCCGTAGAGCTGCGAGACAGGATTGTGCCGAGGCACAAATCTGGGGAAGGTTACCAAAAAATGTCTGCAGCAATGAAGGTCCCATCAACACAGTGGCCTCCATCATTCTTAAATGGAAGAAGTTTGGAACCATCAAGACCTTTCCTCGAGCTGACCGCCCGGCCAAACTAAGCAATCAGAGGAGAAGGGCCTTGTTCAGTGAGGTAACCAAAACCCGACGGTCACCCTGACAGAGGTCCAGAGTTCCTCTGTGGAGATGGGAGAACCTTCCAGAAGGACACCCATCTCTGCAGCACTCCAGTAATCAGGCCATTCTTGTAGAGAAGCCAGGTGGAAGCAACTCCTCAGTAAAAGGCACATGACAGCCCGCTTAAAGTTTGCCAAAAGGCACTTAGAGGACTCTCAAACCCTGAGAAAAATGATTCTCTGGTCTGATGAAACCAAGATGGCACTCCAGAATACCAAGCGTCACAACTGGAGGAAACCTGGCACCATCCCTAAAGTGAAGCATGGTGGTGGCAACATCATGCTGTGGGGATTTTTTCCAGCGGCAGGGACTGGGAGACAAGTCAGGATTGAGGGAAAGATGAACGGTGCAAAGTACAGAGAGATCCTTGATGAAAACCTGCTCCAGAGCACTCAGGATCTCAGACTGGGGCAAAGGATCACCCTCGAACAGGACAGTGACCCTAAGCACACATCCAAGACAATGCAGGAGTGGCTTCGGGACTCTCTGAATGTCCTTGAGTGGCCCAGCCAGAGCCCGGACTTGAACCCGATCAAACATCTCTGGAGTGACCTGAAAATAGCTGGGCACCGACTCTCCCCATCCAACCTGAAGAATCTGAGATTACTCCCCAAATACAGGTGTGCCAAGCTTGTAGCGTCTTACCCAAGAATAATTGAGGCTGTTTTCTGTTGTAGAAATTCTAATAAATAATGAGTAGAGACAAGGTCAATCACCAATCATGATATTACTTTATTCAAACCTTATTAATAAGGGAACACAGAGCAATTGCTTCTACAATAATGAGGCTGGTCAACTCAACACTCCCAAGTGTTGTGGCTAGCAGCTCTGACACAAAGAATACAAAATACATTTTATAGCAAGTCTCCATGACAAACAACAGATGTATGGAATGGGTCACAAGGTGAGACTTGATATATGATCAAGGAGTATCCCCCAGCCAGATAGTATTTGTTATGAAAACTGTTCTTATTGTACAGAGCTTAGGCCCCTAAGACGAGGCTCTGATCTCGTCCC
>NW_027003883.1:0-5173 GCF_036934945.1 Oncorhynchus masou masou
GGGAGACAAGGGAGTGGAGGACTTCCTGGACGTGTGAGGAGATCATGGCAGGAGACAAGGGAGTGGAGGACTTCCTGGACTGGGAGGAGATCATGGCAGGAGACAGGGAGTGGAGGACTTCCTGGACTGGGAGGAGATCATGGCAGGAGACAGGGAGTGGAGGACTTCCTGGACTGGGAGGAGATCATGGCAGGAGACAGGGGAGTGGAGGACTTCCTGGACTGGGAGGAGAACATGGCAGGAGACAGGGGAGTGGAGGACTTCCTGGACTGGGAGGAGATCATGGCAGGAGACAGGGGAGTGGAGGACTTCCTGGACTGGGAGGAGATCATGGCAGGAGACAGGGGAGTGGAGGACTTCCTGGACTGGGAGGAGATCATGGCAGGAGACAAGGGAGTGGAGGACTTCCTGGACTGGGAGGAGATCATGGCAGGAGACAGGGGAGTGGAGGACTTCCTGGACTGGGAGGAGATCATGGCAGGAGACAAGGGAGTGGAGGACTTCCTGGACTGGGAGGAGATCATGGCAGGAGACAAGGGAGTGGAGGACTTCCTGGACTGGGAGGAGATCATGGCAGGAGACAAGGGAGTGGAGGACTTCCTGGACTGGGAGGAGATCATGGCAGGAGACAAGGGAGTGGAGGACTTCCTGGACTGGGAGGAGATCATGGCAGGAGACAAGAGCCTGCCATGGAAGCAGACGGAGGCAGCGAGGGAGGAACAACGACGCCCCCGGGGTTCGCGACCACGACGGAAGCCCGAGAGGCAGCCCCAAAAATATTTTGGGGTGAGGCACACGGGGTGGTTGGTGGAACCAGGGTTGGTACCAGAGCCAACTCCCCGTACTCACCGTGGGGAGCGTGTGACCAGTCAGGCACCATGTTTTGCAGTGATACGCAAAACACTGTGTCTCCAGTGTGGATTCACAGCCCGGTGCATTCTGTGCCAGCTCCCAGCATTTTGCCGTGCGAAAGTGGGCATCTGTCCTGGACGGGTGGTGCCAGCTCAGCGTGCCTGGTCTCCAGTATGACTCCTCAGTCCAGGATATCCTGCGCCGGCTCTACGCGCTGTATCTCCGGTGTACCTTCACAGCCCAGTGTGTCCTGTGCCAGCTCCCCGCACTTTCCACGCGAAGGTGGTCCTTTGTCCAGGACGCGTTGTGCCAGCTCTACGCTCCAGACCTCCAGTGCACCTCCATGGCCCAGTATATCCTGCGCCGGCCATACGTACTGTGTCTCCAGTGCGCCTTCACAGACCAGTTCGTCCTGTGCCTGCTCCACGCACGAAGCCTCCAGTGATGATCCATGGCACGAAGCCTCCAGTGATGATCCATGGCACGAAGCCTCCAGTGATGATCCAGGGCACGAAGCCTCCAGTGATGATCCAGGGCACGAAGCCTCCAGTGGTGATCCATGGCACGAAGCCTCTAGTGATGATCCAGGGCACGAAGCCTCCAGTGAAGATCCATGGCACGAAGCCTCCAGTGAAGATCCATGGCACCATGCCTCCAGTGATGATCCATGGCACAAAGCCTCCAGTGATGATCCATGGCACGAAGCCTCCAGTGGCGGTTCCCAATCCGGAGCCTTCGGAGGCGATCCACGGTCCGGAGTCCCCGATGACGATCTACGGTCCGGAGTCCCCGACGACGATCTACGGTCCGGAGTCCCCGTCGACGATCTACGGTCCGGAGTCCCCGTCAACGATCTACGGTCCGGAGTCCCCGTCGACGATCTACGGTCCGGAGTCCCCGTCGACAATCTACGGTCCGGAGTCCACGACGACGATCCCCGCACCAGAGGCGCCACCGTAGTTGGCGGAGCCACGAGCGGAGCGGGGTACTGTGTATTTGAGATCAATAATGTACTGTGTATTTGAGATCAATAATGTACTGTGTATTTGAGATCAATAATGTACTGTGTATTTGAGATCAATAATGTACTGTGTATTTGAGATTCGTAATGTACTGTGTATTTGAGATTCGTAATGTACTGTGTATTTGAGATTCATAATGTACTGTGTATTTGAGATTCATAATGTACTGTGTATTTGAGATCAGTAATGTACTGTGTATTTGAGATCAATAATGTACTGTGTATTTGAGATCAATAATGTACTGTGTATTTGAGATCAATAATGTACTGTGTATTTGAGATCAATAATGTACTGTGTATTTGAGATTCGTAATCTACTGTGTATTTGAGATTCATAATGTACTGTGTATTTGACATCCATAATGTACTGTGTATTTGAGATCCATAATGTACTGTGTATTTGAGATTCATAATGTACTGTGTATTTGACATCCATAATGTACTGTGTATTTGAGATTCGTAATGTACTGTGTATTTGACATCGACATATTTGACCCGCGTCCCAAATCGCACCCTTATTCCCTACATAGTACACTACTTTAGACCCTATTCCCTACACAGTGCACTACTTTAGACCAGAGCCCTATAGAACCCTATTCCCTACATAGTGCACTACTTTAGACCAGAGCGCTATGGCACCCTATTCCCTACATAGTGCACCACTTTAGACCCCATTCCCTACATAGTACACTACTTTAGACCAGAGCCCTATGGCACCCTATTCCCTACATAGTGCACTACTTTAGACCAGAGCCCTATGGCACCCTATTCCCTACATAGTGCACCACTTTAGACCCTATCCCCTACATCATACACTCTTTTAGACCAGAGCCCTATGGCACCCTATTCCCTACATAGTGCACTACTTTAGACCCCATGCCCTACATAGTACACTCTTTTAGACCAGAGCCCTATGGCACCCTATTCCCTACATAGTGCACTACTTTAGACCCCATGCCCTACATAGTACACTACTTGAGACCGGAACCCTATGGCACCCTATTCCCTACATAGTGCACTACTTTAGACCAGAGCCCTATGGCACCCTATTCCCCTACATAGTGCACTACTTTAGACCAGAGCGCTATGGCACCCTATTCCCTACATAGCACACTCCTGTTAAACATAGGCCATGTGCCTCACAACACGCAGAGACCCTGAACAGATGCTCCTCTACTTCCTCCTTCCAGTGACAGACGAGAAGAAGAAGGATGGGGAGATGGAGAATGATTTGAGTGACACGGAGGACGTGTCGGACATGACAGACTCTCAGAAGACCAACAAGCTGTCAGAGATCTACTCCACCACCATTCCCAGTGTGGACTCTACCATGGAGTCCTGGGACGGATCCGGTATCGACGCTGGCTACGGAAGCCAAGGTAAAGACTAGTGGTAGACAGGGTGAGACCAGGGTTAGGGTTATGGTTAGGTCTATACTTGGTGTATCACCATGTCCTGGGACGTCTCCTGCATTGACGCTGGCTACGGAAGCCAAGGTAAAGACTAGTGGTAGACAGGGTGAGACCAGGGTTAGGGTTATGGTTAGGTCTATACTTGGTGTATCACCATGTCCTGGGACGTCTCCTGCATTGACGCTGGCTACGGAAGCCAAGGTAAAGACTAGTGGTAGACAGGGTGAGACCAGGGTTAGGGTTATGGTTAGGTCTATACTTGGTGTATCACCATGTCCTGGGACGTCTCCTGCATTGACGCGGGCTATGGAAGCCAAGGTAAAGACTAGTGGTAGACAGGGTGAGACCAGGGTTAGGGTTGTGGATAGAGTTAATGATAGGTCTATGCTTGGTGTATCATCATGTCCTGGGACGTCTCCTGCATCGATGCTGGCTACGGAAGCCAAGGTAAAGACTAGTGGTAGACAGGGTGAGACCAGGGTTAGGGTTATGGTTAGGTCTATACCTGGTGTATCACCATGTCCTGGGACGTCTCCTGAATCGATGCTGGCTACGGAAGCCAAGGTAAAGACTAGTGGTAGACAGGGTGAGACCAGGGTTAGGGTTATGGTTAGGTCTATACCTGGTGTATCACCATGTCCTGGGACGTCTCCTGCATCGATGCTGGCTACGGAAGCCAAGGTAAAGACTAGTGGTAGACAGGGTGAGACCAGGGTTAGGGTTATGGATAGAGTTAATGTTAGGTCTATGCTTGGTGTATCACCATGTCCTGGGACGTCTCCTGCATTGACGCTGGCTACGGAAGCCAAGGTAAAGACTAGTGGTAGACAGGGTGAGACCAGGGTTAGGGTTATGGTTAGGTCTATACCTGGTGTATCACCATGTCCTGGGACGTCTCCTGCATCGATGCTGGCTAAGACATCCAAGGTTTGACCCCAAAGGGCAGCATAGACTCTATGGTGGTATAGTTGATATCATCTCTGGTTCTATAGTTGATATGTCTATGGTTCTATAGTTGATATAATCTATGGTTCTATAGTTGATATGTCTATGGTTCTATAGTTGATGTAATCTATGGTTCTATAGTTGATATGTCTATGGTTCTATAGTTGATTTGTCTATGTTCTATAGTTGATATGTCTATGGTTCTATAGTTGATATAATCTATGGTTCTGTAGTTGATATGTCTATGGTTCTATAGTTTATATGTCTATGGTTCTATAGTTGATATGTCTATGGTTCTATAGTTGATGTAATCTATGGTTCTATAGTTGATATGTCTATGGTTCTATAGTTGATATAATATATGGTTCTATAGTTGATATAATATATGGTTCTATAGTTGATATATATGGTTCTATAGTTGATATAATCTATGGTTCTATAGTTGATATAATCTATGGTTCTATAGTTGATGTAATCTATGATTCTATAGTTGATATGTCTATGTTTCTATAGTTGATGTAATCTATGGTTCTATAGTTGATATAATCTATGGTTCTATAGTTCATATAATATATGGTTCTATAGTTGATATATTTATGGTTCTATAGTTGATATAATCTATGGTTCTATAGTTGATATAATCTATGGTTCTATAGTTGATATAATCTATGGTTCTATAGTTGATGTAATCTATGATTCTATAGTTGATATAGTCTATGGTTCTATAGTTGATATAATCTATGGTTCTATAGTTGATATGTCTATGGTTCTACAGTTGATATGTCTATGGTTCTATAGTTGATATGTCTATGGTTCTATAGTTGATGTGTCTATGGTTCTACAGTTGATATGTCTATGGTTCTATAGTTTATATGTCTATGGTTCTATAGTTGATATGTCTATGGTTCTATAGTTGATGTAATCTATGGTTCTATAGTTGATA
>NW_027003884.1:0-5173 GCF_036934945.1 Oncorhynchus masou masou
TTGTTCCGGGTTTTTGGTCAGTAGATGTCCCCATTGTGCTTTTGTCCCTATGTTTTTCCTTGATCCCCATTATTGTTTGCACCTGTGTCTCGTTTCCCCTGATTGTATTTAAACCCTTTGTTTCCCTCAGTTCTGTGCTCTGTGTTTGTATGTTAGCACCCTGCCCTAGTGTTCTGTGTGCTCTTGTCGATTCGGGTGAAGTTCTTGTGGTATTCTGTTTTTTGTTTTGTTTATTTTTGGTGAGTTTCTTTTGAGGTCTTTTTGTGTTTTTCCTACCACCTTTTGGATTTGCCTTTTTTTGTATTTTAGGATTTTTTCTTTATTAAATACACCGTCTTAAGTACTGCTGTGTCTGCCTCATCTTCTGGGTTCTGCTGACTATTCGTGGCTCAGTTGGTTAAGTGACTGTTTCTCCTCCGGAGACCCAGGTTAGAAACTGGTTCCTGACAGAAACACAGAGCCAAAAATGAACCCAGAGGCAGGCCAGTTCCCAGGACCTTTTTGCCACGCTGTCCCACCACCAGGAGACTGTCCAACGCCACGCAAGCCGCCCTGGACAGCAAGAGGCCTTAATGGCTAGACATTCTCATCTTCTGTCGGAGATACTGACTTCCATAAAGCAGATATCTGATCGACTTACCCTGGCAACGGTTCCCGTCCCAGTACCTCAGGTTCACGTACCCATGACAGTTAACCCCCTGGCTGAACCTCGTCTTCCCACCTCCCCAACGGTTCTCAGAGTGATCAAGTGCTTGTAAAGGCTTTCTCACTCAATGTTCTCTCTCCTTTGAGCTGTATGATGGTTTCCCACCGGCCGGTCTAAAGATCGCATATGTCATTACCTGCTGTCGGAAAAAGCCTGGCCTGGGCTACTGCTGTGTGGATGCCATAGTTCCTGCTGTGCCTTGCTTCTCTGCCTTTTGCTGAGGAATTCAAGCGAGTGTTTCAAGGCCCAAGCAGTGGATTTCTGGCCTCAGCCAAACAGCTCCTGACTCTCCCATCAAGGTTGGCGCAGCGTGACGGACTATGCCATCCAGTTCCGCACGGTGGCAGCAGGCTGGTTGAACAACGAGGCGCTCACGGTGTGCTTTCTGAAAGGCCTTTCCGACACTATCCAAGATGAACTGGCCACTCGGGAACCACCCGGACAATCTCGAGTCTGATCAAGTTGGCTTCACGCATTGACCAGCGTCTGAGAGAGAGAACTCAACCGTAGACCTCTAGCCCCTATCAGTCCCAGCTCCGAGTCCCCACCTTTATCATCGCTGGCTCCACCGGAACCCATGCAGATTGGACGCATCTCCCAGGCTGAGAGACCGCGGATGAGGGAGCGACGCTGTCTATATTGCGGCAAACCGGGCCATTTCCGTTCCACGTGTCCGGGCTCCAGGGAAACGCTCTGTCCCGTACAGACCGGGGGAACTGTAACGGGAAACATAACCTCCTCCCATCCGTCCAACTCCCGTCTGCTCATTCCAGTCACCCTCTCCTGGGACAACCACAAGCTTCACCTTCAAGCCTTGGTGACTCTGGAGCCGCAGGTAACTTCATGGATGGTGTCTGCGAAGGAGAATGCGTTCCCTCTGAACCTCTAAGTGACCCCATGAGGTTACTACATTGGATGGAAGCCCTTTGGGATCTGGACTTGTCACTCATGTCACTACCTCCTTGAGACTTTCAGTTTCACAACACCAGGAATTGATGAACTTTCATTTGATCTCCTGTTCGAGTTCCCTCTCGTCCTTGGATACCCCTGGCTTCACAGCCATAAACCCTCACATCGACTGGTCTGTGGGCACTATCAAGCAGTGGGGTCCACGTGCCAAGCTACTTGTATTTTCCAGAATTCCCCGAGTTCTACTCCCGAGTCTTTAGAATCCATCGACCTGACCCGGGATTCCCGAGTGTTACCATGACCTCAAACTGGTGTTTAGCAAACAGAGGGCCACCATGCTACCACCCATAGATCTTACGATTGCCCCATCGACCTGTTTCAGGCACTTGCCCCCCAGGGGGTCGGATCTTTTCCCTATCTCCACCCGAGCAGGCTGCTATGGATACCTACATCAAGGACTCTCTGGAAGCAGGCCTCATGCGTCCATCAACCTCTCCGGCGGGGTAAGGTTTTTCTTTGTGGCCAAGAAAGATGGTGGTTACGTCCTTGCATCGACTACCGGGGACTCAATGACATAACCGTCCGTAACCGTTACCCGCTACCCCTTATGGCCACAGCCTTGAGCTGCTCCAGGAAGCAGTTGTTTTCACTAGCTTGACCTGCGGAACGCATACCATCTTGTGCGGATCAGACCTGGTGGCTTAGTGGAGACCGCTTTCAACACGCCTGGTCACTATGAATACTTGGTGATGCCCTTCGGCCTGACCAACGCCCAGCGTGTTCAAGCGCTCATAAGCGATGTGCTTAGGGATATGCTTAACCTATTTGTGTTCGTTTGCTTGGGATGACATCCTCATCTTTTCGAGCTCCCTTCAAGAACACACTAAGCATGTCAGACAAGTACTCAAACGCCTCCTGGACAGCCATCTGTACGTTAAGCCGGAAAAATGTGAATTCCATTCATCCCAGTACAATTCCTGGGATTTGTAGTGGAACCCGGTCGAGTCCAAATGGACCCTAGGAAGGTAGGGGCGGTAGCGGATTGGCCCACCCCAAATCCGTTAAGGATGTTCAGCGTTTCCTGGGCTTCACAAACTTTTACCGCAAGTTCATCAAGAACTTCAGTTTGGTGGCAGCTCCTCTCTCAGCTTTAACCAAAGGTGGCAATGCAAGGTTTTTGTGGGGAAGAGAAGCTGAGACGGCCTTCCAAGGACTCAAGCAGCGCGTCCTCTCTGCTCCCATCCTGATACTACCGACTACGGATGAACCATTTGTGGTGGAGGTAGACGCATCAGAGGTTGGTGTTGGAGCTGTCCTGTCTCAGAGGGGTGAAGACAAGAAGCTTCATCCGTGCGCTTTCTTCTCACACCGGCTTACCCCGACTGAGAGGAACTACGATGTGGGGATCGTGAACTCCTAGCGGTTAAGATGGCATTGAAGGAATGGAGACACTGGCTCGAGGGGCTTCTCACCCGTTTCAAGTGCTTACGGACCACAAAAATCTGGAGTATATCCAGCAGGCGAAGCGATTGAACTCTAGACAAGCTAGATGGTCTCTTTTCTTCAATCGATTCCAGTTTATCCTCACCTATCGGCCCGGGTCGAAGAATCTCAAACCGGATGCCCTGTCCCGAGTCTACGCTCCTGCCATTCGAGATGACACGGACATGCCTGTCCTTCCTGCTGCTAAGATTGTGGCTCCGATCTCGTGGCAAGTTGAGGATACCGTGAGACGTGCTCAAGCTAGCGAACCGGACCCTAAAGGAGGCCCTGCCAATCGGTTGTTTGTCCCCAAGGCAGTGAGGACTCAGGTCCTTCTGTGGGGGCACTCCTCTCGCCTCACCTGTCATCCGGCGTAGGTCGCACCTTGGAGTTCATCCAGCGTAAGTTCTGGTGGCCTACCATAAGAGAAGACGTTGCCACTTTCGTCAATGCCTGCCGTGTGCTGCCAAAATCTTCTCACCTCCGCCCTCCAAGGACTCCTTCACCCTTTACCTGTTCCCCACAGACCCTGGTCCCATATCTCATTGGACTTTATTACTGGACTTCCTCCATCCCATGGCAATACACTATCCTAGTCATAATCGACAGGTTTCAAAAGGCGGCCAGGTTCGTCCCTTCTGACTAAGTTACCTTCTGCTAAAGGAAACGGCTGGATTGGTAATTAATCATGTGTTCGAGTCTTCGGCATTCCTCAAGATGTGGTTTCTGACAGACTCAAACGCCTCGGCATTAAATGCTCGCTAACTCATAAAAAGTTTCTGCCAGTCTATCTTCAGGTACTCATCCGAATCAACGGCTAAACAGAGAGGGGATGAATCAAGAGCTGGAAACCACCCTCCGATGTATGACTCGTGACAACCCGTCCACATGGTCATCCTTTATTGTTTGGGCCGAATACGCGCACAACACCTTGCGCTCCTCCTCCACTGGTATGTCCCCGCACAGTGTCAGTTTGGCTATGCTCCTCCATTGTTCCCCGGACCAGGAGGCAGAAGTCAGAGTGCCCTTCAGCCTTGAGGTTCGTCAGACGCTGTCGGCTTATGTGGAGGAAGACCCCGTCTTAATCTGATGCTTTCCTCACAGAGGTATCAACAACAAGCCAACAGACGTCGCCGTCCCGGGCCTACCCTGCGCCCTGGCCAGAGTCTGGCTTTCCACAAGAGACTTACCTCTACGGGTGGAGTCTCGCAAGCTGTCCAATACATCGGTCCCTTCAAGGTTGCCAGGAGAGTTAACCCAGTTTCTTATCGCCTACACTTACCCAGATCCCTTAAGATTAATCCCACATTTCATGTGTCATTGTTAAAACCTGTTGTTTTTTCTCCCCTTGTCCCGGCAGACAGACCTCCCCCTCCGCCTCGTGTCATTGGAGGCCAGCCGGCTTATACCGTCCACCGGATACTGGATTCCCGCCGGGTGCAGCGGTCCTGGCAGTATCTGGTGGACTGGGAAGGCTACGGTCCTGAGGAGCGCTCCTGGGTTCCTGCCAAAGACATCCTGGACCCTGACCTCATTCGTCAGTTCAGGGTCCTCCACCCTGAGAGAGCTGGTAGGAACGTCAGGAGCCGTTCCTAGGGGGGATTCTGTCAGGATTTGGCCAGGGTTGTTCCGGGTTTTTGTCAGTAGATGTCCCCATTGTGCTTTTTGTCCCTGTGTTTTCCCTTGATCCCCATTATTGTTTGCACCTGTGTCTCGTTTCCCCTGATTGTATTTAAACCCTTTGTTTCCCTCAGTTCTGTGCTCTGTGTTTGTATGTTAGCACCCTGCCCTAGTGTTCTGTGTGCTCTTGTCGATTCCGGGTGAAGTTCTTGTGGTATTCTGTTTTTTGTTTTTGTTTATTTTTTGGTGAGTTTCTTTTGAGGTCTTTTTGTGTTTTTCCTACCACCTTTTGGATTTGCCATTTTTTGTATTTTAGGATTTTTCTTTATTAAATACACCGTCTTAAGTACTGCTGTGTCTGCCTCATCTTCTGGGTTCTGCTGACTATTCGTGGCTCAGTTGGTTAAGTGACTGTTTCTCACTCCGGAGACCCAGGTTCGAAACCGGGTCCTGACA
>NW_027003885.1:0-5173 GCF_036934945.1 Oncorhynchus masou masou
TAAAGCATCATGTTAATGTTACTACTGGTTGGCTGGTGGAGGTCCTGTAGAACCACGTCCAGATAAAGCATCATGTTAATGTTACTACTGGTTGGCTGGTGGAGGTCCTGTAGAACCACGTCCAGATAAAGCATCATGTTAATGTTACTATTTATCTTCGGCTGGTGGAGGTCCTGGAGAACCACGTCCAGATAAAGCATCATGTTAATGTTACTACTGGTTGACTGGTGGAGGTCCTGATAAACCACGTCCAGATAAAGCATCATGTTGATGTCACTACTGGTTGGCTGGTGGAGGTACTGGAGAACCATGTCCAGATAAAGCATCATGTTAATGTTACTACTGGTTGGCTGGTGGAGGTCCTGATGAACCACGTCCAGATAAAGCATCATGTTAATGTTACTACTGGTTGGCTGGTGGAGGTCCTGATGAACCACGTCCAGATAAAGCATCATGTTAATGTTACTACTGGTTGGCTGGTGGAGATCCTGTAGAACCACGTCCAGATAAAGCATCATGTTAATGTTACTACTGGTTGGCTGGTGGAGATCCTGTAGAACCATGTCCAGATAAAGCATCATGTTAATGTTACTACTGGTTGGCTGGTGGAGGTCCTGACGAACCATGTCCAGATAAAGCGTCATGGGTTGAAAAGTTGAGTAAGGGGAAACATTTACATTTTAATATAAAACGGTAATTAAAAGGTAAAAACGGTAGATTTAGCAACAAAGCGCACAGCAGCATGTAAACAAAAAAATTGCAGACCTCCACAAGTCTGGTTCATCCTTGGGAACAATTTGCAAACGCCTGAAGGTACCACGTTCATCTGTACAAACAATAGTATGCAAGTATAAACACCATGGGACCACGCAGCTGTCATACCGCTTCAGAAGGAGACTCATTTTGTCTGCTAGAGATGAACGTACTTTGGTGCGTAAAGGGCAAATCAATCCCAGAAACACAGCAAAGGACCTTGTGAAGATGCTGGAGGAAACAGGTGCAAAGTATTTATATCCACAGTAAAACGAGTCCTATATATCGACATAACCTGAAAGGCCCATGGAGTTGGTGGAATAATTCTTTAATTCATTGCCATTTACTCAGCTGGGCCAGGGGCGCTTTAATTAGGACAGGTGGAAATGTCCGACAGATCTCAACTCCATAAAAGGAGGAAATGGCCATCGCCTGATCTCGCTGCTTTCTCTTCCTTAACTCCATCTGATCCAGAAGTTCTGAGTCCATGAATCCACCACAGACTACTCAGTAAATATACCACTTTATGGTTAAAGGAATTCTTGCCTCAGTCTCATCCATTCCTCTGTCACCTGACACGTGACCACCTGTTCACCTTCACTGTCAGTCATCCTACCTGTCCAGCTACCCACACAGATTCCTCTAATCTGGTACTTTGGTTCAAAAAGTGCAAATCAATCCCAGAAACACAGCAAATTACCTTGTGAAGATGCTGGAGGAAACAGGTGCAAAAGTATTTATATCCACAGTAAAACGAGTCCTATATCGACATAACCTGAAAGGCCGATCAGCAAGGAAGAAGCCATTGTTCCAAAACCGCTATTAACCTCTTGAAACTCCCCATCCCGGATCCGGGATTGTGACTAAGCCTCAGGCTCATTAGCATAACGCAACGTTAACGATTTCTGAAAATCGCAAATAAAATTAAAATAATGCGTTTGCTCTCAAGCTTAGCCTTTTCTTAACAACACTGTCATCTCAGATTTTCAAAATATGCTTTTGAACCATAGAAATTGACTAATTTGTGTAAGAGTATGCTAAGCTAGCATAGCATTTTGTGTAGCATGTAGCACGCAACATTTTCACAAAAGCCAGATAACCAAATAAATAAAATCATTTACCTTTGAAGAGCTTCTGATGTTTTCAATGAGGAGACTCCCAGCCACATACCAGATGCGCAGTGTTTCCTGAAAGCGTCTGTGTGTAGGAGAAATCGTTCCGTTTTCTACATTGCGCCTGGCTACCGAAACGAACCGAAAATGCAGTCACCTACAACGTGAAACTTTTTCCGGATTAACTACATAATATCGACCGAAACATGGCAAACGTTGTTTGGAATCAATCCTCAAGGTGTTTTTTCACATATCTCTTCATTGACATGCAGTTCGTGGAAGCTTGCTTCTCTCTCTGTGCCCCATGGAAAAATACTGGCAGGTGACTTTTGCGCACCAATTTCGGCGCAGGACACCGGGCGGACACGTGGTAAATGTGGTCTCTTATGGTCAATCTTCCAATGATCTGCCTACAAATACGTCACAATGCTGCAGACACCTTGGGGAAACGACAGAAAGGGCAGACTCATTCCTCTTTGCGTTCACAGCCATATAAGGAGATCATGAAAGACAGAGCCTCAAAAATCCTTGTCATTTCCTGGATGCCAAGTCATCTTGGTTTTGCCTGAAGCTCACGTTAAAGGGCACGCACAGAGAAGATATTTGTATTTCTGGACACGTCAGAGTGTTTTCTTTCGAACAGTAGCAATTATATGCATAGTCGAGCATCTTTTTGTGACAAAATATCTTGTTTAAAACGGGAACGTTTTTCTTCCAAAAATGAAATAGCGCCACCATAGGTGTAAGAGGTTAAAATCCAGACTACGGTTTGCAACTGCACATATATCGTACTTTTTGGAGAAATATGATGAAACAAAAATAGAACTGTTTGGCAATAATGACCACCGTTATGTTTGGAGGAAAAGGGGGAGGCTTGCCAGCCAAAGAACACCATCCCAACCGTGAAGCACGGGGGTGGCAGCATCATGTAGTGGGGTGCTTTGCTGCAGGAGGGACTGGTGTACTTCACAAAATAGATGGCATCATGAGAAAGGAAAAATGATGTGGATATATTGAAGCCACATCTCAAGACGTCAGTCAGGAGGTTAAAGCTTGGTCACAAATGGGTCTTCCAAATGGCCCCAAGCATACTTCCAAAGTTGTGGCAAAATGGCTTAAGGACAGCAAAGTCAAGGTATTAGAGTGGCCATCACAAAGCCCTGACCTCAATCCCATAGACAATTTGTGGGCAGAACTGAAAACGCGTGTGCGAGCAAGGAGGCCTACAATCCTGACTCAGTTACACCAGCTCTGTCAGGAGGAATGGGCCAAAATTGGGAAGCTTGTGGAAGGCTACCTGAAACGTTTGACCCAAGTTAAATACTTTAAAGGCAATGCTACCCAAATAGGGGAATTTTTACTAGAATTAAATGTCAGGAATTATGAAAAACGTATTTGGCTAAGGTGTATGTAAACTTCCGACTTCGACTGTATATTGTCTTAATTCATTCCTACTTAGATGTGTGTGTATTGGGTATATGTTGTGTAATTTGTTAGATATTACTTGTTATATATTACTGCACTGTCAGAGCTAGATGCACCAGCATTTCGTGACATCCCCAATAACACCTGCTAAACATGTGTCTGTGATTTGACCTACCCAATTACGGTCTCCCTATCAAATGACTGAGGCTGGCGTCTGGCAAAGGCATTTACAGTCATCACCATCTGTAGAAACAGGCAGAGTTGAGGCAGAGTCTATCAGTGACACGATGGAATGAAAAGGGTGTTGCTATGACTGGACTGTATTATTAAGAATCACCTTCAGTTCCACATCATGGATGTGTTCAGTGCCAGGTCTCTGTCCATTCAGAGACATCAGTATCTGTCTGTCAGAGTGCCAGGTCTCTGTCCATTCAGAGACATCAGTATCTGTCTGTCAGAGTGCCAGGTCTCTGTCCATTCAGAGACATCAGTATCAAGCCTGTCTGTCAGAGTGCCAGGTCTCTCTCCATTCAGAGACATCAGTATCTGTCTGTCAGAGTGCCAGGTCTCTGTCCATTCAGAGACATCAGTATCAAGCCTGTCTGTCAGGAGTGCCAGGTCTCTGTCCATTCAGAGACATCAGTATCAAGCCTGTCTGTCAGAGTGCCAGGTCTCTGTCCATTCAGAGACATCAGTATCAAGCCTGTCTGTCAGAGTGCCAGGTCTCTCTCCATTCAGAGACATCAGTATCTGTCTGTCAGAGTGCCAGGTCTCTGTCCATTCAGAGACATCAGTATCTGTCTGTCAGAGTGCCAGGTCTCTGTCCATTCAGAGACATCAGTATCTGTCTGTCAGAGTGCCAGGTCTCTGTCCATTCAGAGACATCAGTATCTGTCTGTCAGAGTGCCAGGTCTCTGTCCATTCAGAGACATCAGTATCTGTCTGTCAGAGTGCCAGGTCTCTGTCCATTCAGAGACATCAGTATCTGTCTGTCAGAGTGCCAGGTCTCTGTCCATTCAGAGACATCAGTATCAAGCCTGTCTGTCAGAGTGCCAGGTCTCTCTCCATTCAGAGACATCAGCATCTGTCTGTCAGAGTGCCAGGTCTCTGTCCATTCAGAGACATCAGTATCTGTCTGTCAGAGTGCCAGGTCTCTGTCCATTCAGAGACATCAGTGTCTGTCTGTCAGAGTGCCAGGTCTCTGTCCATTCAGAGACATCAGTATCTGTCTGTCAGAGTGCCAGGTCTCTGTCCATTCAGAGACATCAGTATCTGTCTGTCAGAGTGCCAGGTCTCTTTCCATTCAGAGACATCAGTATCAAGCCTGTCTGTCAGAGTGCCAGGTCTCTGTCCATTCAGAGACATCAGTATCTGTCTGTCAGAGTGCCAGGTCTCTCTCCATTCAGAGACATCAGTATCTGTCTGTCAGAGTGCCAGGTCTCTGTCCATTCAGAGACATCAGTATCTGTCTGTCAGAGTGCCAGGTCTCTGTCCATTCAGAGACATCAGTATCTGTCAGAGTGCCAGGTCTCTGTCCATTCAGAGACATCAGTATCTGTCTGTCAGAGTGCCAGGTCTCTCTCCATTCAGAGACATCAGTATCTGTCTGTCAGAGTGCCAGGTCTCTGTCCATTCAGAGACATCAGTATCAAGCCTGTCTGTCAGAGTGCCAGGTCTCTTTCCATTCAGAGACATCAGTATCAAGCCTGTCTGTCAGAGTGCAAGGTCTCTGCCAGAGCCCCATCGATTGGCACAGCAGTGTAGATCAGATCCTGGCCCCTCAAAGAAACACAAACACACAGAGCACTGACTACATAATCAGTGGTGGTTATGATTAGCAGGGTGGTACCAACCTGACATCCAATGTGAAATGATGGTTAACG
>NW_027003886.1:0-12500 GCF_036934945.1 Oncorhynchus masou masou
GGCACATTGATCTGGTACTTCCTGTATATAGCTCCACATTGATCTGGTACTGGTACTTCCTGTATATAGCTCCACATTGATCTGGTACTGGTACTTCCTGTATATAGCTCCACATTGATCTGGTACTGGTACTCCCTGTATATAGCTCCACATTGATCTGATACTGCTACTTCCTGTATATGGCTCCAGATTGATCTGCTACTTCCTGTATATGGCTCCACATTGATCTGCTACTTCCTGTATATGGCTCCACATTGATCTGATACTGCTACTTCCTGTATATAGCTCCACATTGATCTGCTACTTCCTGTATATAGCTCCACATTGATCTGGTACTGGTACTTCCTGTATATAGCTCCACATTGACCGGGTACTGGTACTTCCTGTATATAGCTCCACATTTACATTTACATTTACATTTAAGTCATTTAGCAGACGCTCTTATCCAGAGCGACTTACAAATTGATCTGGTACTGGTACTCCCTGTATATAGCTCCACATTGATCTGGTACTGGTACTCCCTGTATATAGCTCCACATTGATCTGGTACTTCCTGTATATAGCTCCAAATTGATCTGGTAATGGTACTCCCTGTATATAGCTCCACATTGATCTGGTACTCCCTGTATATAGCTCCACATTGATCTGGTACTTCCTGTATATAGCTCCACATTGATCTGGTACTGGTACTCCCTGTATATAGCTCCACATTGATCTGGTACTGGTACTCCCTGTATATAGCTCCACATTGATCTGGTACTGGTACTCCCTGTATATAGCTCCACATTGATCTGGTACTGGAACTTCCTGTATATAGCTCCACATTGATCTGGTACTGGTATGCCCTGTATATAGCTCCACATTGATCTGGTACTCCCTGTATATAGCTCCACATTGATCTGGTACTTCCTGTATATAGCTCCACATTGATCTGATACTGCTACTTCCTGTATATGGCTCCAGATTGATCTGCTACTTCCTGTATATGGCTCCACATTGATCTGCTACTTCCTGTATATGGCTCCACATTGATCTGATACTGCTACTTCCTGTATATAGCTCCACATTGATCTGCTACTTCCTGTATATAGCTCCACATTGATCTGATACTGCTACTTCCTGTATATAGCTCCACATTGATCTGATACTGCTACTTCCTGTATATGGCTCCAGATTGATCTGCTACTTCCTGTATATGGCTCCAGATTGATCTGCTACTTCCTGTATATGGCCCCACATTGATCTGCTACTTCCTGTATATGGCTCCAGATTGATCTGCTACTTCCTGTATATGGCTCCAGATTGATCTGCTACTTCCTGTATATGGCTCCAGATTGATCTGGTACTTCCTGTATATAGCTCCACATTGATCTGGTACTTACCGTATATAGGTCCACATTGATCTGGTACTTCCTGTATATAGCTCCGTTATATTTTTTCTCGTTACCATCTTTAAACTCGGACCTTGTTGGAAAAGGCTCATAAACATTTCACTGTAAAATCTACACCAAAGTTACACACACACACCTCTCTCCCCTTGTGTATCTGAGGTATCCTGGGACCTGATCTATCTAGCCAATCAAATCATCACGGCTGTTTCTCTCTTTCCAATGCCCCGGGATTGTGTGTGTGTGTGTGTGTGTGTCCGTGCACGCAGTGTGTGTATGTTGGAAGCTAAGTATTCTTATCGTTCAATCACATCGAACCAGCCAATAACACTCGACCTCTCTCTCACTGTCACTCTGTTTCATGATTCTGAGGGAATGTGTGTGTGTGTGTGTGTGTGTGTGTATTGAGAGCTGAGCAGCAGAGACCCTTTTCAAAATGCACTCCTCAGACTCACACACACACACACACACACACACACACACTAAATGGTTGGAGAGAAGAGACACATTTACAGTCAAATAAAGAGCAGTCTAATAATTTACTCAGCCCTGTGAAGAGAAGGAGGAGGGAGAGTGAGCGGAGGAGAGAGAGAGGAGGGGGAGTGAGGGGAGGAGAGAGGGAGAAGGGTGAGAGGGGAGGAGAGAGAGAGGGGGAGAGAGAGAGGAGGGGACCTTGCTCTCGAGCAGCTAAATATAGTCAGGCTTCCTACCTCATATCTACACAATAGAACACACACCAAGTGTTTTCAATGGACTGATGTGTGTGTGTGTGTAACTTCCCATCTTCCTGATGGCTTCATAGCCAGAGGGTCTATTTCAGTCCTATTGAACAAGCTGAGCTGCAGGATGTGACTGGAATCACTACTATTACTGTAATATACCATACATCTAGCAGACAGACAGACTGGAATCACTACTATTACTGTAATATACCATACATCTAGCAGACAGACTGGAATCACTACTATTACTGTAATATACCATACATCTAGCAGACAGACAGGAATCACTACTATTACTGTAATATACCATACATCTAGCAGACAGACAGACTGGAATCACTACTATTACTGTAATATACCATACATCTAGCAGACAGACAGGAATCACTACTATTACTGTAATATACCATACATCTAGCAGACAGACAGGACAGACAGGAATCACTACTATTACTGTAATATACCATACATCTAGCAGACAGACAGGACCGACTGGAATCACTACTATTACTGTAATATACCATACATCTAGCAGACAGACAGGAATCACTACTATTACTGTAATATACCATACATCTAGCAGACAGACTGGAATCACTACTATTACTGTAATATACCATACATCTAGCAGACAGACTGGAATCACTACTATTACTGTAATATACCATACATCTAGCAGACAGACAGACTGGAATCACTACTATTACTGTAATATACCATACATCTAGCAGACAGACAGGAATCACTACTATTACTGTAATATACCATACATCTAGCAGACAGACAGGAATCACTACTATTACTGTAATATACCATACATCTAGCAGACAGACAGGAATCACTACTATTACTGTAATATACCATACATCTAGCAGACAGACTGGAATCACTACTATTACTGTAATATACCATACATCTAGCAGGCAGACAGGACAGACAGGAATCACTACTATTACTGTAATATACCATACATCTAGCAGACAGACAGACTGGAATCACTACTATTACTGTAATATACCATACATCTAGCAGACAGACAGGACAGACTGGAATCACTACTATTACTGTAATATACCATACATCTAGCAGACAGACAGACAGGAATCACTACTATTACTGTAATATACCATACATCTAGCAGACAGACTGGAATCACTACTATTACTGTAATATACCATACATCTAGCAGACAGACAGGAATCACTACTATTACTGTAATATACCATACATCTAGCAGACAGACAGGACAGACAGGAATCACTACTATTACTGTAATATACCATACATCTAGCAGACAGACAGACTGGAATCACTACTATTACTGTAATATACCATACATCTAGCAGACAGACAGGACAGACTGGAATCACTACTATTACTGTAATATACCATACATCTAGCAGACTGACAGACTGGAATCACTACTATTACTGTAATATACCATACATCTAGCAGACAGACAGGAATCACTAATATTACTGTAATATACCATACATCTAGCAGACAGACAGACTGGAATCACTACTATTACTGTAATATACCATACATCTAGCAGACAGACAGACAGGAATCACTAATATTACTGTAATATACCATACATCTAGCAGGCAGACAGGACAGACTGGAATCACTACTATTACTGTAATATACCATACATCTAGCAGACAGACAGACTGGAATCACTACTATTACTGTAATATACCATACATCTAGCAGACAGACAGGAATCACTACTATTACTGTAATATACCATACATCTAGCAGACAGACAGGAATCACTACTATTACTGTAATATACCATACATCTAGCAGACAGACAGACTGGAATCACTACTATTACTGTAATATACCATACATCTAGCAGACAGACAGACTGGAATCACTACTATTACTGTAATATACCATACATCTAGCAGACAGACAGACTGGAATCACTACTATTACTGTAATATACCATACATCTAGCAGACAGACAGGACAGACTGGAATCACTACTATTACTGTAATATACAATACATCTAGCAGACAGACAGGAATCACTACTATTACTGTAATATACCACACATCTAGCAGACAGACTGGAATCACTACTGTTACTGTAATATACCATACATCTAGCAGACAGACAGGAATCACTACTATTACTGTAATATACCATACATCTAGCAGACAGACGGGAATCACTACTATTACTGTAATATACCATACATCTAGCAGACAGACAGGAATCACTACTATTACTGTAATATACCATACATCTAGCAGACAGACTGGAATCACTACTATTACTGTAATATACCATACATCTAGCAGACAGACAGGACAGACAGGAATCACTACTATTACTGTAATATACCACACATCTAGCAGACAGACAGGAATCACTAATATTACTGTAATATACCATACATCTAGCAGACAGACAGGACAGACAGGAATCACTACTATTACTGTAATATACCATACATCTAGCAGACAGACAGGAATCACTAATATTACTGTAATATACCATACATCTAGCAGACAGACAGACTGGAATCACTACTATTACTGTAATATACCATACATCTAGCAGACAGACAGGAATCACTACTATTACTGTAATATACCATACATCTAGCAGACAAACAGACTGGAATCAATAATATTACTGTAATATACAATACATCTAGCAGACAGACAGGACAGACTGGAATCACTACTATTACTGTAATATACCATACATCTAGCAGACAGACAGACTGGAATCACTACTATTACTGTAATATACCATACATCTAGCAGACAAACAGACTGGAATCACTACTATTACTGTAATATACCATACATCTAGCAGACAGGACAGACAGGAATCACTACTATTACTGTAATATACCATACATCTAGCAGACAGACAGACTGACTGGAATCACTACTATTACTGTAATATACCATACATCTAGCAGACAGACTGGAATCACTACTATTACTGTAATATACCATACATCTAGCAGGCAGACAGGAATCACTACTATTACTGTAATATACCATACATCTAGCAGACAGACTGGAATCACTACTATTACTGTAATATACCATACATCTAGCAGACAGACAGACTGGAATCACTACTATTACTGTAATATACCATACATCTAGCAGACAGACAGGACAGACAGGAATCACTACTATTACTGTAATATACCATACATCTAGCAGACAGACAGACTGGAATCACTACTATTACTGTAATATACCATACATCTAGCAGACAGACAGGAATCACTACTATTACTGTAATATACCATACATCTAGCAGACAGACAGACTGGAATCACTACTATTACTGTAATATACCATACATCTAGCAGACAGACTGGAATCACTACTATTACTGTAATATACCATACATCTAGCAGACAGACAGGAATCACTACTATTACTGTAATATACCATACATCTAACAGACAGACAGGACAGACTGGAATCACTACTATTACTGTAATATACCATACATCTAGCAGACAGACAGGACAGACTGGAATCACTACTATTACTGTAATATACCATACATCTAGCAGACAGACAGACTGGAATCACTACTATTACTGTAATATACCATACATCTAGCAGACAGACAGACAGACAGACAGGAGGGTCGAGAGGTAGGGGGAGGGGAGAGAAAGAGAGAGAGCGACACATAAAGAGAGACAGAGACAGAGATGAGTACAAACTAACCCAGAATAACAGTGTAGTTGATTGATTCTGTTGATGTTTTAGGATCCGAGCTGCTGTAGATACGGCCATATGTAACACATTATCATTAACACACACACACACACACACACACAGCGCTGCACCCACACACACAGCGCTGCACACACACACACACAGCGCTACACACACACAGCGTTGCACACACACACACACACCGCTGCACACACACACACACACACACACACACACACACACACACACCGCTGCACACACACACACCGCGTCGCTCGTTCTCTGAGGGAATTCATACAGTAGAGCATTATACAGTATCATACACTGTACCAGTAGTGTCCTGACCATCTCATCTAGTGACTAGTCTACCTGCTGTACCAGTAGTCTCGTGACTAGTCTACCTGCTGTACCAGTAGTCTAGTGACTAGTCTACCTGCTGTACCAGTAGTGTCCTGACCATCTCTACCTAGTGACTAGTCTACCTGCTGTACCAGTAGTGTCCTGACCATCTATCTAGTGACTAGTCTACCTGCTGTACCAGTAGTCTAGTGACTAGTCTACCTGCTGTACCAGTAGTGTCCTGCCCATCTCATCTAGTGACTAGTCTACCTGCTGTACCAGTAGTCTCGTGACTAGTCTACCTGCTGTACCAGTAGTGTCCTGACCATCTCATCTAGTGACTAGTCTACCTGCTGTACCAGTAGTCTAGTGACTAGTCTACCTGCTGTACCAGTAGTGTACTGACCATCTTCTCTAGTGACTAGTCTACCTGCTGTACCAGTAGCGTCCTGACTATCTTACCTAGTGACTAGTCTACCTGCTGTACCAGTAGTCTCGTGACTAGTCTACCTGCTGTACCAGTAGTCTCGTGACTAGTCTACCTGCTGTACCAGTAGTGTCCTGACCATCCATCTAGTGACCAGCCTACCTTTACAACTGGGATTGATGGTGCTTTCAAGACAATTGGGAACTCGCAAAATACAAGGCCAATGACATCAGAAATCTTAAGGTCGGGAAAGTCAAAGCTCTAAAAAGAGGCCCGAGTTACCGACTTGGAATTCCCGAGTTAGAATGACCATTCAAAACGATTTTTAAATCATTTGGAGCTCGTCCCCCCCCAGTTGTCTTGAACGCATTGAATTCTGACCTCACAGTTGTTTTAAACGCGGCATGAGTTAATGCTCAACATCACATAGCAAAAACATATTAACAACAAATAAACATGATGCCAGTTCGCATAGCAGAAGATATTCACATCGTGAGTATACATGGCACGGCGAGGCGTTCAGTAGGAGTTGGGCCAGGCAGACACGCGACTCATTAAAACGTACTATAAATCAATCTGACGAATCAGTCTGCCAGAGACGCTGGAATTAGTAGCCTATTAAAACGAGAACATTTGAGTGAGTTTGTTAATTCCTGAAAGTAAAAGCGCCACAGAAACATCACAGGAGACCCGAGGCCGGTTGGAACACCCAGCTTTCCTCTGATTTCACGCCGCTTTCGAAGCATCCCTACCGGCCGAAGCATTTCCCCTTTATGGGTACTTCGGACTTGCTTAATTTAAACTTGACCATCATCATCAAAACGACTGTGATTTGTGAGTTTATATGACAAGACGAGCAGCGCTGTGGTCTTTAGCGAAACACAACAAGTCGTTTCTTACCTTGTATCGGCTCACTTCCACTGTGAGTTTTTTTTTTATTTACTAGTGTAGAGAGTCAGAATAACTTAATCGCATCTTCCTGTCTGTTTTGTTGTCCTTAGTTGACGGTGGTGCACGTGAATTTACAGAAGCACTTGACCAGCGGACGTTTAAATAAGCAAAGATATTAGAGTTTAAATAAGCAAAGATATTAGAGTTTAAATAAGCAAAGATATTAGAGTTTAAATAAGCAAAGATATTAAGAGTCAAGTTTAAATAAGCAAAGATATTAGAGTCAAGTTTATTATTTCTTTCTCTGGTTTGATGGACAGACAGTTGTACGTGAAACAGGTTAATATGGTTGTCATAGTACCTGGACTTCGTTTAAATATATAAATGACCAATTTAGCCTTTTGTAGTGTTTTGTTTTACCATGTTGTACTAGTTTTAGGGACGACACAGTGTAAAAGTTGTATGCAAATTGAGATACTAGAGAGCCCTTGGACTTTTTCCAATCATGGTGACTAAATAAAACCCACTTTCAAATATACCCATGATGCCTTGTATTAATTATTCCAAAAAACAATAATCACGCCCATGAGTGCTGACATAACCATTGGCTGGTCCCTGGGCTGTCCAGGATTGGTCCATCGGAAAGTTACGCTGCGAAAGTTTAGCAAATCTCGAACGTGTGGAACGGAACCATTCCAACCCAATCAAGTCCACAACCCGATATCCCAAAACCATAAACCGGCCATAGGTTCATTCAAGTAAGTATATGTTCTATCGCCAGTGCTTGACTTGGGCAGAAGCTCAAGACGCTGATTACCGGCACCTCAAATCAAATTGTTTTTGTCACATGCGCCGAATACAACAGGTGTAGGTAGACCTTACAGTGAAATGCGTAATTACAAGCCCTTTTTAACCAACAATGCAGTTTGAAGAAAATACCAAACAATAACAACAAAAGTTATCGATAAGAATAACAAATCATTTAAGAGCAGCAAAATGGTCTACTGCTTCAACTCCTGTTCGTTTTATATAATATTATCTCTAAAGTATTTGTGGAACTCCTGCACCTAAATATAAACAGTACTGGAACCCAAAATGAGTACCGGCGCCTATTTCAGTCCAAGTCAAGCGCTGTTTTCTATCGTATGTTACACACTTTCATGCCGAAGTGGCCCTGTATCATATCCAATCGATCTGGAATCGAATCCATGTTGTCATTTGTTTCTATGGTGATACAGTTGACTGGAACGGAGTCAACTGTTTCTGTCCTGGTGATTGGTCACCCATTGGTCTGTTTCTGTCCTGGTGAATGGTTACCCATTGGTCTGGTAACTGTTTCTGTCCTGGTGATTGGTTGCCCAATGGTCTGGTAACTGTTTCTGTCCTGGTGATTGGTTACCCATTGGTCTGTTTCTGTCCTGGTGATTGGTTGCCCATTGGTCTGGTAACTGTTTCTGTCCTGGTGATTGGTTGCCCATTGGTCTGTTTCTCTCCTGGTGATTGGTCACCCATTGGTCTGTTTCTGTCCTGGTGATTGGTCACCCATTGGTCTGTTTCTGTCCTGGTGATTGGTCACCCATTGGTCTGTTTCTGTCCTGGTGATTGGTTACCCATTGGTCTGTTTCTGTCCTGGTGATTGGTTACCCATTGGTCTGTTTCTGTCCTGGTGATTGGTTACCCATTGGTCTGTTTCTGTCCTGGTGATTGGTTACTGATTGGTCTGTTTCTGTCCTGGTGATTGGTTACCCATTGGTCTGTTTCTGTCCTGGTGATTGGTTACCCATTGGTCTGTTTCTGTCCTGGTGATTGGTTGCCCTTTGGTCTGGTAACTGTTCATCCAGAATGGTCTGAACCAATAGAGGATGACACATCACATGCCATAAATAGCTGTCTTTTGATTGGCTGATGGCCTGGTTTTGAATCTGGTGATCGTGTTGTTTTAGATCCATACCGGAGACAGTCCTAAATGGCACCCTAGGGCGGTAGTAGTATTGCACTATATGGACTGCAAACGGGTCAAAAGTAGTGCACTACTTAGGGAATAGTGTGCCATCGGGACGTGTTGGCATTACCAGGTCATTCATGTGGAGTTATACAAGACTTTGCAGTGGAGTGCGGAGATATCGCTAAAGAGTATTGTTGCCACCGTTTGATTGGTGTACAGGCCTGGATGGACCAGAGGTAGTTTCTTATAATAGTCATTGAGGCACCGCTGTCTGTAGCCTGTGATTGGACAGAATCCACCGTCAACGTTTACTGTCAAATCCACGAAGGGAAGAGAACAAGTGCACTCTGGGAGGAAGGACAGATGACTTGGGGGGGGGCAGAGGAGATTGAGCCCAAAGTTACCACCAGCGCCTACCTGTGGACAATGTCATGACTTGCAACCTGTGATGAGGATAAACCCCCCCCCCCCCCCCCCCCAAAAAGACACTTCCTGTTCTGAAACGACCTCAAAAATAGATGTAATAAATGTATCACTAGCCACTTTAAACAATGCCACTTAATATAATGTTTACATACCCTACATTATTCATCTCATATGTATACGTATATACTGTACTCTATATCATCTATTGCATCTTTATGTAATACATGTATCACTAGCCACTTTAACTATGCCACTTTGTTTACATACTCATCTCATATGTATATACTGTACTCGATACCATCTACTGTATCTTGCCTATGCTGCTCTGCACCATCACTCATTCATATCTTTATGTACATATTCTTTATCCCCTTACACTTGTGTATAAGGTAGTAGTTGAGAAATTGTTAGAATACTTGGTTATTACTGCATTGTCGGAACTAGAAGCACAAGCATTTCGCTACACTCGCATTAACATCTGCTAACCGTGTGTATGTGACAAATAAAATTTGATTTAATTTGATTTGGATGTTATGCTAGAACAAACTAGATTCATATAATTATGGTTAAGAATAGTTAGAACAAATGTACGTGAAAGAAGCTTTCAACAATGTTATTTTATTAGATGTGTGCATTCTAAATGATCACACAGACACACACACACACCTCTACTCCGTTTCTGTCGATGGAACAAGGTGTGTGTGTGTGTGTGTGTGTGTGTGTGAGCTCCTAGTAGCGTAGCGTTTTCAGGTCCTCATGTTCTCAGCCTGAGTCTCTGGTTCCCTCCCAAATGGCATCCTATTCCCTACATAGTGCACTACTTTAGACCAGAGCCCTATGGCACGCTATTCCCTACATAGTGCACTACTTTAGACCAGAGCCCTATGGCACGCTATTCCTACAAAGTGCACTACTTTAGACCAGAGCCCTATGGCATCCTATTCCCTACATAGTGCACTACTTTAGACCAGAGCCCTATGGCATCCTATTCCCTACATAGTGCACTACTTTAGACCAGAGCCCTATGGCACGCTATTCCCTACATAGTGCACTACTTTAGACCAGAGCCCTATGGCACGCTATTCCCTACAAAGTGCACTACTTTAAACCAGAGCCCTATGGCACGCTATTCCCTACAAAGTGCACTACTTTAGACCAGAGCCCTATGGCACCCTATTCCCTGCAAAGTGCACTACTTTAGACCAGAGCCCTATGGCACCCTATTCCCTACATAGTGCACTACTTTAGACCAGAGCCCTATGGCACCCTATTCCCTACATAGTGCACTACTTTAGACCAGAGCCCTATGGCACGCTATTCCCTACATAGTGCACTACTTTAGACCAGAGCCCTATGGCACCCTATTCCCTATATAGTGTACTACTTTAGACCAGAGCCCTATGGCACCCTATTCCCTATATAGTGCACTACTTTAGACCAGAGCCCTATGGCACCCTATTCCCTATATAGTGTACTACTTTAGACCAGAGCCCTATGGAACCCTATTCCCTACATAGTGCACTACTTTAGACCAGAGCCCTATGGCACCCTATTCCCTACATAGTGCACTACTTTAGACCAGAGCCCTATGGCACGCTATTCCTACAAAGTGCACTACTTTAGACCAGAGCCCTATGGCACGCTATTCCCTACATAGTGCACTACTTTAGACCAGAGCCCTATGGCACGCTATTCCCTACAAAGTGCACTACTTTAAACCAGAGCCCTATGGCACGCTATTCCCTACAAAGTGCACTACTTTAGACCAGAGCCCTATGGCACCCTATTCCCTGCAAAGTGCACTACTTTAGACCAGAGCCCTATGGCACCCTATTCCCTACATAGTGCACTACTTTAGACCAGAGCCCTATGGCACCCTATTCCCTGCAAAGTGCACTACTTTAGACCAGGTTTGATAAGGATAGGGTGTATAGGTCTCGCCTCCACATTGACTCTGTACCGGTACCCCCTGTATATATTCTCCACATTGACTCTGTATCGGTACCCCCTGTATATAGCCTCCACATTGACTCTGTACTGGTACCCCCTGTATATAGCCTCCACATTGACTCTGTACCGGTACCCCTGTATATAGCCTCCACATTGACTCTGTACCGGTACCCCCTGTATATAGCCTCCACATTGACTCTGTACTGGTACCCCTGTATATAGCCTCCACATTGACTCTGTACTGGTACCCCTGTATATAGCCTCCACATTGACTCTGTACCGGTACCCCCTGTATATAGCCTCCACATTGACTCTGTACCGGTACCCCCTGTATATAGTCTCCACATTGACTCTGTATCAGTACCCCTGTATATAGCCTCCACATTGACTCTGTACCGGTACCCCCTGTATATAGCCTCCACATTGACTCTGTACCGGTACCCCCTGTATATAGCCTCCACATTGACTCTGTACCGGTACCCCCTGTATATAGCCTCCACATTGACTCTGTACCGGTATCCCCTGTATATAGCCTCCACATTGACTCTGTATCAGTACCCCCTGTATATAGCCTCCACATTGACTCTGTACCGGTACCCCCTGTATATAGCCTCCACATTGACTCTGTACCGGTATCCCCTGTATATAGCCTCCACATTGACTCTGTACCGGTATCCCCTGTATATAGCCTCCACATTGACTCT
>NW_027003886.1:17500-50000 GCF_036934945.1 Oncorhynchus masou masou
TGTCAAACAGTTAGAGATCCCACCGTGTCAAACAGTTAGAGACCCCACCGTGTCAAACAGCCGACCAGTTAAAGACCCCACCGTGTCAAACAGTTAAAGACCCCACCGTGTCAAACAGTTAAAGACCCCACCGTGTCAAACAGTTAAAGACCCCACCGTGTCAAACAGTTAAAGACCCCACCGTGTCAACCAGTTAAAGACCCCACCGTGTCAACCAGTTAAAGACCCCACCGTGTCAACCAGTTAAAGACCCCACCGTGTCAAACAGTTAAAGACCCCACCGTGTCAAACAGCCGACCAGTTAAAGACCCCACCGTGTCAAACAGCCGACCAGTTAAAGACCCCACCGTGTCAAACAGTTAAAGACCCCACCGTGTCAAACAGTTAAAGACCCCACCGTGTCAAACAGTTAGAGACCCCACCGTGTCAAACAGCCGACCAGTTAAAGACCCCACCGTGTCAAACAGTTAGAGACCCCACCGTGTCAAACAGTTAAAGACCCCACCGTGTCAAACAGTTAAAGACCCCACCGTGTCAAACAGTTAAAGACCCCACCGTGTCAAACAGTTAAAGACCCCACCGTGTCAAACAGTTAAAGACCCCACCGTGTCAAACAGTTAAAGACCCCACCGTGTCAAACAGTTAAAGACCCCACCGTGTCAAACAGTTAAAGACCCCACCGTGTCAAACAGTTAAAGATCCCACCGTGTCAAACAGTTAAAGACCCCACCGTGTCAAACAGTTAAAGACCCCACCGTGTCAAACAGTTAAAGACCCCACCGTGTCAAACAGTTAAAGACCCCACCGTGTCAAACAGTTAAACAGTTAAAGACCCCACCGTGTCAAACAGTTAAAGACCCCACCGTGTCAAACAGTTAAAGATCCCACCGTGTCAAACAGCCGACCAGTTAAAGACCCCACCGTGTCAAACTGTTAAAGACCCCACCGTGTCAAACAGTTAGAGACCCCACCATGTCAAACAGCCGACCAGTTAAAGACCCCACCGTGTCAAACAGTTAAAGACCACACCGTGTCAAACAGTTAAACAGTTAAAGACCCCACCGTGTCACACAGTTAAACAGTTAGAGACCCCACTGTGTCAAACAGCCGACCAGTTAAAGACCCCACCGTGTCAAACTGTTAAAGACCCCACCGTGTCAAACAGTTAGAGACCCCACCGTGTCAAACAGCCGACCAGTTAAAGACCCCACCGTGTCAAACAGTTAAAGACCCCACCGTGTCAAACAGTTAAACAGTTAAAGACCCCACCGTGTCAAACAGTTAAAGACCCCACCGTGTCAAACAGTTAAAGACCCCACCGTGTCAAACAGTTAAAGACCCCACCGTGTCAAACAGTTAAAGACCCCACCGTGTCAAACAGTTAAACAGTTAAAGACCCCACCGTGTCAAACAGTTAAAGACCCCACCGTGTCAAACAGTTAAACAGTTAGAGACCCCACCGTGTCAAACAGCCGACCAGTTAAAGACCCCACCGTGTCAAACAGTTAAAGACCCCACCGTGTCAAACAGTTAAAGACCCCACCGTGTCAAACAGTTAAAGACCCCACCGTGTCAAACAGTTAAAGACCCCACCGTGTCAAACAGTTAAAGACCCCACCGTGTCAAACAGTTAAAGACCCCACCGTGTCAAACAGTTAAAGACCCCACGGTGTCAAACAGTTAAAGATCCCACCGGGTCAAACAGTTAAAGATCCCACCGTGTCAAACAGTTAAAGATCCCACCATGTCAAACAGTTAAAGACCCCACCGTGTCAACCAGTTAAAGATCCCACCGGGTCAAACAGTTAAAGACCCCACCGTGTCAAACAGTTAAAGACCCCACCGTGTCAAACAGTTAAAGACCCCACCGTGTCAAACAGTTAAAGACCCCACCGTGTCAAACAGTTAAAGACCCCACCTTGTCAAACAGTTAAAGACCCCACCGTGTCAACCAGTTAAAGATCCCACCGTGTCAAACAGTTAAAGACCCCACCGTGTCAAACAGTTAAAGACCCCACCGTGTCAAACAGTTAGAGACCCCACCGTGTCAAACAGTTAAAGACCCCACCGTGTCAACCAGTTAAAGATCCCACCGTGTCAAACAGTTAAAGATCCCACCGGGTCAAACAGTTAGAGACCCCACCGTGTCAAACAGTTAGAGACCCCACCGTGTCAAATAGTTAAAGATCCCACCGGGTCAAACAGTTAAAGATCCCACCGGGTCAAACAGTTAGAGACCCCACCGTGTCAAACAGTTAGAGACCCCACCGTGTCAAACAGTTAGAGACCCCACCGTGTCAAACAGTTAGAGACCCCACCGTGTCAAACAGTTAAAGACCCCACCGTGTCAAACAGTTAGAGACCCCACCGTGTCAAACAGTTAGAGACCCCACCGTGTCAAACAGTTAGAGACCCCACCGTGTCAAACAGTTAAAGACGCCACCGTGTCAAACAGTTAAAGACCCCACCGTGTCAAACAGTTAAAGACCCCACCGTGTCGAACAGCCGACCAGTTAAAGATCCCACCGTGTCAAACAGTTAGAGACCCCACCGTGTCAAACAGTTAGAGACCCCACCGTGTCAAACAGTTAAAGACCCCACCGTGTCAAACAGTTAAAGACCCCACCGTGTCAAACAGTTTTTGTCAAACAGTTAAAGACCCCACCGTGTCAAACAGTTAAACAGTTAGAGACCCCACCGTGTCAAACAGCCGACCAGTTAAAGACCCCACCGTGTCAAACAGTTAAAGACCCCACCGGTCAAACAGTTAAAGACCCCACCGTGTCAAACAGTTAAAGACCCCACCGTGTCAAACAGTTAAAGACCCCACCGTGTCAAACAGTTAAAGACCCCACCGTGTCAAACAGTTAAAGACCCCACCGTGTCAAACAGTTAAAGACCCCACGGTGTCAAACAGTTAAAGATCCCACCGGGTCAAACAGTTAAAGATCCCACCGTGTCAAACAGTTAAAGATCCCACCGTGTCAAACAGTTAAAGACCCCACCGTGTCAACCAGTTAAAGATCCCACCGGGTCAAACAGTTAAAGACCCCACCGTGTCAAACAGTTAAAGACCCCACCGTGTCAAACAGTTAAAGACCCCACCGTGTCAAACAGTTAAAGACCCCACCTTGTCAAACAGTTAAAGACCCCACCGTGTCAACCAGTTAAAGATCCCATGTCAAACAGTTAAAGACCCCACCGTGTCAAACAGTTAAAGACCCCACCGTGTCAAACAGTTAGAGACCCCACCGTGTCAAACAGTTAAAGACCCCACCGTGTCAACCAGTTAAAGATCCCACCGTGTCAAACAGTTAAAGATCCCACCGGGTCAAACAGTTAGAGACCCCACCGTGTCAAACAGTTAGAGACCCCACCGTGTCAAACAGTTAAAGATCCCACCGGGTCAAACAGTTAAAGATCCCACCGGGTCAAACAGTTAGAGACCCCACCGTGTCAAACAGTTAGAGACCCCACCGTGTCAAACAGTTAGAGACCCCACCGTGTCAAACAGTTAGAGACCCCACCGTGTCAAACAGTTAGAGACCCCACCGTGTCAAACAGTTAGAGACCCCACCGTGTCAAACAGTTAGAGACCCCACCGTGTCAAACAGTTAGAGACCCCACCGTGTCAAACAGTTAAAGACGCCACCGTGTCAAACAGTTAAAGACCCCACCGTGTCAAACAGTTAAAGACCCCACCGTGTCGAACAGCCGACCAGTTAAAGATCCCACCGTGTCAAACAGTTAGAGACCCCACCGTGTCAAACAGTTAGAGACCCCACCGTGTCAAACAGTTAAAGACCCCACCGTGTCAAACAGTTAAAGACCCCACCGTGTCAAACAGTTAAAGACCCCACCGTGTCAAACAGTTAAAGACCCCACCGTGTCAAACAGTTAAAGACCCCACCGTGTCAAACAGTTAAAGACCCCACCGTGTCAAACAGTTAAAGACCCCACCGTGTCAAACAGTTAAAGACCCCACCGTGTCAAACAGTTAAAGACCCCACCGTGTCAAACAGTTAAAGACCCCACCGTGTCAAACAGTTAAAGACCCCACCTTGTCAAACAGTTAAAGACCCCAGTCAACCAGTTAAAGATCCCACCGTGTCAAACAGTTAAAGACCCCACCGTGTCAAACAGTTAAAGACCCCACCGTGTCAAACAGTTAGAGACCCCACCGTGTCAAACAGTTAAAGACCCCACCGTGTCAACCAGTTAAAGATCCCACCGTGTCAAACAGTTAAAGATCCCACCGGGTCAAACAGTTAGAGACCCCACCGTGTCAAACAGTTAGAGACCCCACCGTGTCAAATAGTTAAAGATCCCACCGGTCAAACAGTTAAAGATCCCACCGGTCAAACAGTTAGAGACCCCACCGTGTCAAACAGTTAGAGACCCCACCGTGTCAAACAGTTAAAGACCCCACCGTGTCGAACAGCCGACCAGTTAAAGATCCCACCGTGTCAAACAGTTAGAGACCCCACCGTGTCAAACAGTTAGAGACCCCACCGTGTCAAACAGTTAAAGACCCCACCGTGTCAAACAGTTAAAGACCCCACCGTGTCAAACAGTTAAACAGTTAAAGACCCCACCGTGTCAAACAGTTAAAGACCCCACCGTGTCAAACAGTTAAACAGTTAGAGACCCCACCGTGTCAAACAGCCGACCAGTTAAAGACCCCACCGTGTCAAACAGTTAAAGACCCCACCGTGTCAAACAGTTAAAGACCCCACCGTGTCAAACAGTTAAAGACCCCACCGTGTCAAACAGTTAAAGACCCCACCGTGTCAAACAGTTAAAGACCCCACCGTGTCAAACAGTTAAAGACCCCACCGTGTCAAACAGTTAAAGACCCCACGGTGTCAAACAGTTAAAGATCCCACCGGGTCAAACAGTTAAAGATCCCACCGTGTCAAACAGTTAAAGATCCCACCGTGTCAAACAGTTAAAGACCCCACCGTGTCAACCAGTTAAAGATCCCACCGGGTCAAACAGTTAAAGACCCCACCGTGTCAAACAGTTAAAGACCCCACCGTGTCAAACAGTTAAAGACCCCACCGTGTCAAACAGTTAAAGACCCCACCTTGTCAAACAGTTAAAGACCCCACCGTGTCAACCAGTTAAAGATCCCACCGTGTCAAACAGTTAAAGACCCCACCGTGTCAAACAGTTAAAGACCCCACCGTGTCAAACAGTTAGAGACCCCACCGTGTCAAACAGTTAAAGACCCCACCGTGTCAACCAGTTAAAGATCCCACCGTGTCAAACAGTTAAAGATCCCACCGGGTCAAACAGTTAGAGACCCCACCGTGTCAAACAGTTAGAGACCCCACCGTGTCAAACAGTTAAAGATCCCACCGGGTCAAACAGTTAAAGATCCCACCGGGTCAAACAGTTAGAGACCCCACCGTGTCAAACAGTTAGAGACCCCACCGTGTCAAACAGTTAGAGACCCCACCGTGTCAAACAGTTAGAGACCCCACCGTGTCAAACAGTTAAAGACCCCACCGTGTCAAACAGTTAGAGACCCCACCGTGTCAAACAGTTAGAGACCCCACCGTGTCAAACAGTTAGAGACCCCACCGTGTCAAACAGTTAAAGACGCCACCGTGTCAAACAGTTAAAGACCCCACCGTGTCAAACAGTTAAAGACCCCACCGTGTCGAACAGCCGACCAGTTAAAGATCCCACCGTGTCAAACAGTTAGAGACCCCACCGTGTCAAACAGTTAGAGTGTCAAACAGTTAAAGACCCCACCGTGTCAAACAGTTAAAGACCCCACCGTGTCAAACAGTTAAAGACCCCACCGTGTCAAACAGTTAAAGACCCCACCGTGTCAAACAGTTAAAGACCCCACCGTGTCAAACAGTTAAAGACCCCACCGTGTCAAACAGTTAAAGACCCCACAGTGTCAAACAGTTAAAGACCCCACCGTGTCAAACAGTTAAAGATCCCACCGTGTCAAACAGTTAAAGATCCCACCGTGTCAAACAGTTAAACAGTTAAAGACCCCACCGTGTCAAACAGTTAAAGACCCCACCGTGTCAAACAGTTAAAGATCCCACTTCCTGTTTCCATCACATCTGTCGTGGTTATGACATTACTACATGAAAACTGTGAATGGAAACGTGGTTATTGACTGTTGGATTTTCCTCCTCAATTTTCCTCTCATCTCCTGGCTCCTTGGATCTTTCCTCTCTCCTTGCCTCCCCTTCCCCTCATTTCCTCCTCCTTCTCTCCTTGCTTCCCCCCTCCTCTCTTCTCTCTCTCCTTGCCTCCCCTCCTCCTCTTCTCTTCTCTCCTTGCCTCCCCTCCTCCCTCTCCTCTCTCTCCTTGCCTCCCCCTCCTCCTCTCCTCTTCTCTCCTTGCCTCCCCTCCTCCCTCTCCTCTTCTCTCCTTGCCTCCCCCTCCTCCTCTCCTCTTCTCTCTTGCCTCCCCTTCCCTCATTTCCTCCTCTTCTCTTCTCTCCTTGCCTTCCTCTCCTCTTCTCTCCTTGCCTCCCCCTCCTTCTCCCTCATTTCCTTGCCTCCTCCTCTCCTCTTCTCTCCTTGCCTCCCCTCCTCCCTCTCCTCCTCCTTGCCTCCCCTCCTCCTCCTCTTCCTTCTCCTTGCCTCCCCTTCCCCTCATTTCCTCCATCTCCTTGTCTCCTCTCCTCTTCTCCTTGCCTTCCCTCCTCCTCTTCTCTCCCTTTCCTTTCCTCCCCTTCCCTTCCGTCCTCTTTTCTTCTTGCCTCCCCCTTCCTCCTTTCCTCTTCCTCTCCTCGTCTCCCCTCCTCCCTCCTCTCTCTCCTCCTCCTCCTCCTTTCACCTCTCCTCCCTCCATCTCTCCAGGGAGGAGGGTGGCGCTATCAGTGTTGTCTGAAGGAGAGAACGCGACTTTGTACGGCTTCCTGACAGAGAAGAAGAAAGAGGGGGAGGAAGAGGGGGAGGAAGAAGGACAAGGATTCATCTACTGCTGTTTTCGAACCCCGCCCCTTTCCATACCAACCAATCACAGCCAGTGTCTCCTTCATCTCCACACCCAAGGAACCAATCAGACAGCTGTAAAGTCTGACCTGCCCTGGACACGGCCACCTAGAAGTGAGTAGAGTTGGATCCCATGTGGCTCAGTTGGTAGGTGGAGCATAATGATACACAGAAGAAAGTTATTTTGTTTCTGGACATTTTGAGCCTGTCATCGAAACCCACAAAATGCTGATGCTCCAGATACTCAACTAGTCTAAAAAAGACAGTTTTATTGCTTCTTTAAATCAAAACATTAGTTTTCAGCTGTGCTAACATAATTGCAAAAGGGTTTTCTAATGATCAATTAGCCTTTTTTTTAAATGATAAACTTGGATGAGCTAACACAACGTGCCATTGGAACACAGGAGTGATGGTTGCTGATAATGGGCCTCTGTACGCCTATTCTTTCAAAAAACAAGGACATTTCTAAGTGACCCCCAAAACATTTGAACGGTAGTGTAGGTTGTATTTACAATGGTGTGTGTTCTTCACTGGTTGCCCTTTTCTTGTGGCAACAGGTCACAAATCTTGCTGCTGTGATGTCACACTGTGGTATTTCACCCAGTGGATATGGGAGTTTTTCAAAATCGGGTTTGTTTTCAAATTCTTTGTGGGTCTGTGTAATCTGAGGGAAATATGTGTCTCTAATATGGACATACATTGGGCAGGAGGTTAGGAAGTGCAGCTCAGTTTCCACCTCATTTTGTGGGCAGTGAGCACATAGCCTGTCTTCTCTTGAGAGCCATGTCTGCCTACGGCGGCCTTTCTCAATAGCAAGGCTCTGCTCACTGAGTCTGTACATAGTCAAAGCTTTCCTTATGTTTGGGTCAGTCACAGTGGTCAGGTATTCTGCCGCTGTGTCCTCTCTGTTTAGGGCCAAATAGCATTCTAGTTTGCCCTGTTTTTTTGTTAATTCTTTCCAATGTGTCAAGTAATTATCTTTTACTTTTCTCATGATTTGGTTGGGTCTAATTGTGCTGTTGTCCTGGGGCTCTGTAGGGTGTTTGTGATTGTGAACAGAGCCCCAGGACCAGCTTGCTTAGGGGACTCTTCTCCAGGTTCATCTCTCTGTAGGTGATGGCTTTGTTGTGGAAGGTTTGGGAATCACTTCCTTTTAGGTGGTTATAGAATTTAACGGCTCTTTTCTGGATTTTGATAATTATCGGGTATCTGACTAATTCTGCTCTGCATTATTTGATGTTCTACGTTGTACACAGAGGATATTTTTTCCTCCCACTTTCCCCCCGCTTTCTCCCCCTCCCCCCTCTCTCTCCCCCCCCTCTCTCTCTCCCCCTCCCCCTCTCTCTCCTCCTCCCTCTCTGTCTGTCTCTCTCTCTCCTCCCCTCTCTCTCTTCTCCTCCCCTCCTCCTCTCCCCCCCTCCTCCCCCTCCCCTCTCTCTCTCTCTCTCTCTCCTCCCCTCTCTCTTCTCCTCCCCCTCTCTCTCCTCCCCCTCCCTCTCCCCCCCTCCTCCTCCTCTCTCCCCCTCTCTCTCCTCCCCCTCTCCTCCCTCCCCCTCCCCTCTCCCTCCCCTCTCCCCCCCCCCCTCTCTCTTCTTCTGGTTCTCTCTCTCCTCCAGGGTCTCTCTCTGTCCTCTCTCTCCTCATGTTGACCGTCCTCACCTCGGTCCTGGGTCTGATCTTCTCCTCCCTCTGTCTGAGTCCTCCACACATTCTCGTCTAACTCCCCCTCTGTGGGAACACACAGGCTCCACCCCACTCACTCACTTCTCCTCCCCCCTCTCCCCCCCTCTCAAATGAAAAAGTCTTTCTGTCCCCTGCTCTCTCCTCCCCCCTCTCTCTCTCTCTCTTCTCCTCCCCCTCCTCTCTCTCTCTCTTTCCCCTCCCTCTCCCCCATCTCTCTAGGTCCTTTCTGTGTGTCTTCAGGGTGACGTGGTTGGTCCTAGTACCCCTCCGTGGTCATGTTGACCGTTTCACCACGGTCCTGGGTCTGATCTACTGGAGGACTCGCTGCTCCGAAGTGAGTCACACACACACATTCTCGTATAACTAACCTTGTGGGAACACACAGGCACACACACACACACACACACACACACACACACACACACACACACACACACACACACACACACCACACACACACACACACCCACACATCTTAAACAAATGAAAAAGTCTTTATGTACATGGGTTGAAATTAAATGATTTCCCTCTCCCTCTTCTCCTTCTCCCCCAATTTCCCTCTTCTACCCCCCCTCTTTCTCCTTTCTCCCCCTTCTCTGCCTTCCCCTCTCTCCTACCCCTCCCTCTTCTCCTTTCTCCCCCTTCTCTGCCTTCCCCTCTCTCCTACCCCTCCCTCTCCTCCTTTCTCCCCCTTCTCTGCCTTCCCCTCTCCCTCTCCTACCCCTCCCTCTTCTCCTTTCTCCCCCACTTCTCCACCTTCCCTCTCCCTCTCCTACCCCTCCCTCTTCTCCTTTCTCCCCGTTTTCTGCCTTCCCCTCTCTCCTACCCCTCCCTCTTCTCCTTTCTCCCCCATTTTCTGCCTTCCCCTCCTCCTCCTACCCCTCCCTCTCCTCCTTTCTCCCCCTTCTCTGCCTTCCCCTCCCTCTCCTACCCCTCCCTCTTCTCCTTTCTCCCCCACTTCTCCACCTTCCCCCTCCCTCTCCTACCCCTCCCTCTTCTCCTTTCTCCCCCTTCTCTGCCTTCCCCTCTCCCTCTCCTACCCCTCCCTCTCCTCCTTTCTCCCCCTCCCAGAGGAGCCCAGTGTGTTCCAGACCAGAGGATTCAACACGGACCTCCCTGATGTCTCTGTCTCACTACATCACTCCTCAGGTACAGTGCCTTGCGAAAGTATTCGGGCCCCCTTGAACTTTGTGACCTTTTGCCACATTTCAGGCTTCAAACATAAATATATAAAACTGTATTTTTTTGTGAAGAATCAACAACAAGTGGGACACAATCATGAAGTGGAACGACATTTATTGGATATTTCAAAAAAATTTAACAAATCAAAAACTGAAAAATTGGGCGTGCAAAATTATTCAGCCCCCTTAAGTTAATACTTTGTAGCGCCACCTTTTGCTGCGATTACAGCTGTAAGTCGCTTGGGGTATGTCTCTATCAGTTTTGCACATCGAGAGACTGAATTTTTTTCCCATTCCTCCTTGCAAAACAGCTCGAGCTCAGTGAGGTTGGTTGGAGAGCATTTGTGAACAGCAGTTTTCAGTTCTTTCCACAGATTCTCGATTGGATTCAGGTCTGGACTTTGACTTGGCCATTCTAACACCTGGATATGTTGATTTTTGAACCATTCCATTGTAGATTTTGCTTTATGTTTTGGATCATTGTCTTGTTGGAAGACAAATCTCCGTCCCAGTCTCAGGTCTTTTGCAGACTCCATCAGGTTTTCTTCCAGAATGGTCCTGTATTTGGCTCCATCCATCTTCCCATCAATTTTAACCATCTTCCCTGTCCCTGCTGAAGAAAAGCAGGCCCAAACCATGATGCTGCCACCACCATGTTTGACAGTGGGGATGGTGTGTTCAGGGTGATGAGCTGTGTTGCTTTTACGCCAAACATAACGTTTTGCATTGTTGCCAAAAAGTTCAATTTTGGTTTCATCTGACCAGAGCACCTTCTTCCACATGTTTGGTGTGTCTCCCAGGTGGCTTGTGGCAAACTTTAAACAACACTTTATGGATATCTTTAAGAAATGGCTTTCTTCTTGCCACTCTTCCATAAAGGCCAGATTTGCGCAATATACGACTGATTGTTGTCCTATGGACAGAGTCTCCCACCTCGGCTGTAGATCTCTGCAGTTCATCCAGAGTGATCATGGGCCTCTTGGCTGCATCTCTGATCAGTCTTCTCCTTGTATGAGCTGAAAGTTTAGAGGGACGGCCAGGTCTTGGTAGATTTGCAGTGGTCTGATACTCCTTCCATTTCAATATTATCACTTGCACAGTGCTCCTTGGGATGTTTAAAGCTTGGGAAATCTTTTTGTATCCAAATCCGGCTTTAAACTTCTTCACAACAGTATCTCGGACCTGCCTGGTGTGTTCCAGACCAGAGGATTCAACATGGACCTCCCTGATGTCTCTGTCTCTGTCTCACTACACTCCTCAGGTACCTCTCTCCCCCTCCCAGAGGAGCCCAGTGGGTTCCAGACCAGAGGATTCAACATGGACCTCCCTGATGTCTCTGTCTCACTACATCACTCCTCAGGTACCCCTCTCCCTATCCATCTCTCTCTCCCCTCTCTCTTCCTATCTCTCTCTCCCCCTCTCTCTCTCCCTATCTCTCTCTCTCTCCCCTATCTCTCTCTCTCCCCCTAGAAAACAGAATAGCCTCTCCCTCTCCCTATCTCTCTCTCTCCCCCATCTCTCTCTCTCCCCCTATAGGGAATCTCTCCCTATCTCTCACTCTCTCTCCAACAGCAGAAAACAGAATAGCCTGCATCCCAAATGGCATCCTACCCTATGGTCACTGCACTATATAGGGAATAGAGCCCATGGTCACTGCACTATATAGGGAATTAGAGCCCTAGCGGTGTAGCTAACTACTGGAACGACACACTACTGTTTAACCATGTAGCGGTGAAGCTAACTACTGGAACTACAGACTACTGTTTTACCATGTAGCTAACTACTGGAACTACACACTGCTGTTTTACCATGTAGCTAACTACTGGACCTACACACTACTGTTTTACCATGTAGCTAACTACTGGAGCTACACACTACTGTTTTACCATGTAGCTAACTACTGGAACTACACACTACTGTTTAACCATGTAGCGGTGTAGCTAACTACTGGACCTACACACTACTGTTTTACCATGTAGCTAACTACTGGAACTACACACTACTGTTTAACCATGTAGCTAACTACTGGAACTACACACTACTGTTTTACCATGCAGCGGTGTAGCTAACTACTGGAACTACACACTACTGTTTTACCATGTAGCGGTGTAGCTAACTACTGGAACTACACACTACTGTTTTACCATGTAGCTAACTACTGGAACTACACACTACTGTTTAACCATGTAGCGGTGTACCTAACTACTGGAACTACACACTACTGTTTAACCATGTAGCTAACTACTGGAACTACACACTACTGTTTTACCATGTAGCTAACTACTGGAACTACACACTACTGTTTAACCATGTAGCGGTGTACCTAACTACTGGAACTACACACTACTGTTTTACCATGTAGCGGTGTAGCTAACTACTGGAACTACATAACTACTGTTTTACCATGTAGCAGTGTAGCTAACTGCTGGAACTACACTCTACTGTTTTACCATGTAGCTAACTACTGGAACTACACACTACTGTTTTACCATGTAGCTAACTACTGGAACTACACACTACTGTTTTACCGTGTAGCTAACTACTGGAACTACACACTACTATTTTACCATGTAGCTAACTACTGGAACTACACACTACTGTTTAACCATGTAGCCGTGTACCTAACTACTGGAACTACACACTACTGTTTTAACCATGTAGCTAACTACTGGAACTACACACTACTGTTTTACCATGTAGCTAACTACTGGAACTACACACTACTATTTTACCATGTAGCTAACTACTGGAACTACACACTACTGTTTAACCATGTAGCGGTGTACCTAACTACTGGAACTACACACTACTGTTTTACCATGTAGCGGTGTAGCTAACTACTGGAACTACACTCTACTGTTTTACCATGTAGCGGTGAAGCTAACTACTGGAACTACACACTACTGTTTTACCAAGTACTACACGTGTGGCTAGCGGTGTGGCTAGACAGACAGGCACAACACTTCTCTGTTCAGTAGTGGGGCTAGAGACAGGCACTACACTGTCCTCCAGTAGTGGGTTCAGTAGTGGGGCTAGTGGGAGACAGGCACTACACTTCTCAGTTCAGTAGTGGGGCTAGAGACAGGCAATACACTTCTCCGTTCAGTAGTGGGGCTAGAGACAGGCACTACACTTCTCCGTTCAGTAGTGGGTCTAGAGACAGGCACTACACTTCTCCATTCAGTAGTGGGTCTAGAGACAGGCACTACACTTGTCCGTTCAGTAGTGGGGCTAGAGACAGGCACTACACTTCTCCGTTCAGTAGTGGGTCTAGAGACAGGCACTACACTTGTCCGTTCAGTAGTGGGGCTAGAGACAGGCACTACACTTCTCCGTTCAGTAGTGGGTCTAGAGACAGGCACTACACTTGTCCGTTCAGTAGTGGGTCTAGAGACAGGCACTACACTTGTCCGTTCAGTAGTGGGTCTAGAGACAGGCACTACACTTCTCCGTTCAGTAGTGGGTCTAGAGACAGGCACTACACTTCTCTGTTCAGTAGTGGGGCTAGAGACAGGCACTACACTTCTTTGTTCAGTAGTGGGTCTAGAGACAGGCACTACACTTCTCCATTCAGTAGTGGGTCTAGAGACAGGCACTACACTTCTCTGTTCAGTATCGGGGAAAGACTCCATGAAGTGATGTACAGTGTATTGAAATACATCCCCATGTCAACGGGGCATTAGGCTGACTCACTAATGCCAGATAGCCTGAAGAATATAAGTGAAACGGACATGTAGCCTGCCTGGCCTGTGACACGTACATGTAGCCTGTGGCCTGTGACACGTACATGTAGCCTGTGGCCTGTGACACGTACATGTAGCCTGTAGCCTGTGACACGTGCACATGTAGCCTGTAGCCTGTGACACGTGCATGTAGCCTGTGGCCTGTGACACGTACATGTAGCCTGTGGCCTGTGACACGTACATGTAGCCTGTAGCCTGTGACACGTACATGGAGCCTGTGACACGTACATGGAGCCTGTGAAACGTACATGTAGCCTGTAGCCTGTGAAACTTACCTGTAGCCTGTAGCCTGTGACACGTACATGTAGCCTGTAGCCTGTGACACGGACATGTAGCCTGTAGCCTGTGACACGTACATGTAGCCTGTGGCCTGTGACACGTACATGTAGCCTGTGACACATACATGTAGCCTGTAGCCTGTGACACGTACATGGAGCCTGTGACACGTACATGGAGCCTGTGAAACGTACATGTAGCCTGTAGCCTGTGAAACGTACATGTAGCCTGTAGCCTGTGACACATACATGTAGCCTGTAGCCTGTGACACGTACATGTAGCCTGTGGCCTGTGACACGTAGCCTGTGACAGCCTGTGGCCTGTGAAACTTACCATGTAGCCTGTAGCCTGTGACACTGTAGCCTGTAGCCTGTGAAACTTACCTGTAGCCTGTAGCCTGTGACACGGACATGTAGCCTGTAGATATACATTTCACAAGAATGACACATTTAACTTCTCCCAGTGTTCAGTAATTGTTAGCTTGGTGAACTATATTTTCAGAGTAGCATGTCAACTGTGGCCTGTGACACGTGTGTGTGTGAAACTGTGTGTGTAGTAATAATGTTGTGTTTTCAATGAACAGGCCTGTTGTCACCTATTCATGAAGAGAAGACTGCAGGTAAGGAACACACACACAGGAACACACAGCACACACACACAAAGGAACACACACACTGACCTTGCTACATGTGTGTGTTCTCAGAGGAGCCTGTGACAGCCTGTAGCCAGGGTTACTACGGAAATGACACAGGTGAGAGTTCTAAAGACAATGTTCATTAATGAATTAATACCTATAATAATATATTAATACCTATAATACTATATATTACCTATAATATATATATTAATACCTATATTAATACCTATAATAATATGTAGCCTGTGAAACTCTTTCTCTCTGTCTCTCTGTGTCTCTATGCCTGTGACTCTCTGTCTGCCTCTCTCTCTCTCTCTCTGTGTCTCTCTCTCTCTCTCTAGCCTATAATAACCTAAAATATAAAAAATATATTTATATAAAAAAAAACCTATAATAATAGAATATATTAATACCTATAATAATATATCATATATTAATACCTATAATAATATATATTAATACCAACTAACATCTCTCTGCCACTGTGTCTCTCTCTCTCTGCCTCTAGTAGTAATCTCTCTAGTTTTCCACCACCTGTTGTCACCTATCCACTCATCCCTTTCTCCTGGAGAGCTCTAGATGAACAGAGCAGAAGACAGGAAACACCCTGAATGCTGTCTTGATGGGGGGGGGTATTTCCCTCCTGGGTCCTGGAGAGAGTTCAACAGACCCCCAATGTTCATTAATTACCCCCCCCCCCCACCTATAGGACAAATACTAGTTTAGGTTTAGGGAAAATAATTTTATATGGAAAAACATTGTGTGTGTGTGTGTGTGTGTGTGCTGATACGTACAACAGTGTGTGTCTCTCTGTGTCTCGTGTGTCTCTGTGTGTGTATATAAAGACATGGCTCTGAAAATATAAAAAAATATTTTAAAAAGGTCTTTTTATTTTTTGTTGTTACATTTTGTGATTAAAATGTAGATTCCATATTACCATAGCAGCAGATTAATAAATGATCAAAACAATATTAATAAACCAGTGGACCTAAAAACAAATACACATAGAAATAGAAATATAGAACATTATAGTTCTGGTCCTTTTTGTCTTTGTCGTCTAATGTCAACCGTGGTTAGTCATGTTCTACCATTTAAACAAGGTTAGCTGTTCTACCATTTAAACAAGGTTAGCTGTTCTACCATTTAAACAAGGTTAGTTTGTTCTACCATTTAAACGTGTGTAAGTTGTTCTACCATTTAAACAAGGTTAGTTGTTCTACCATTTAAACAAGGTTAGCTGTTCTACCATTTAAAAAGGTAATTTTTTGTTGTTGTTCTACCATTTAAAAAGGTTAGTTGTTCAGATACCATTTAAACAAGGTTAGCTGTTCTACCATTTAAACAAGGTTACACTGTTCTACCATTTAAACAAGGTAAGTTGTTCTAAACCATTTAAACAAGGTTAGTTGTTCAACCATTTAAACAAGGTTAGCTGTTCTACCATTTAAACAAGGTAGTTGTTCTACCATTTAAACAAGGTTAGTTGTTCTACCATTTAAACAAGGTTAGCTGTTCTACCATTTAAACAAGGTTAGCTGTTCTACCATTTAAACAAGGTTAGCTGTTCTACCATTTAAACAAGGTTAGTTGTTCTACCATTTAAACAAGGTTAGCTGTTCAACCATTTAAACAAGGTTAGCTGTTCTACCATTTAAACAAGTTTAGCTGTTCTACCATTTAAACAAGGTTAGCTGTTCTACCATTTAAACAAGGTTAGTTGTTCTACCATTTAAACAAGGTTAGCTGTTCTACCATTTAAACAAGGTTAGTTGTTCAACCATTTAAACAAGGTTAGCTGTTCTACCATTTAAACAAGGTTAGTTGTTCTACCATTTAAACAAGGTTAGCTGTTCTACCATTTAAACAAGGTTAGCTGTTCTACCATTTAAACAAGGTTAGCTGTTCTACCATTTAAACAAGGTTAGTTGTTCTACCATTTAAACAAGGTTAGCTGTTCTACCATTTAAACAAGGTTAGCTGTTCTACGGCGTAAAGAAACACCCCTTCATTAAGCAGGGAACATCAATACCTGCGGCATGTAGCTTAGCGGTTAGCGCGTTGGGCCGAGGAACCGAAAGGTCTCTGGTTCGAACACCTGAGCTGACAAAGCAACAAACATTTTTTATTTATGTCGTTGTGCCTTTTGAGAAAAGCACTGAACCCTAATTTGCTTCAGGTACGCCACTGTTAAACAACACATTACACTGTACTGATCTGGTTTACGTGACACTAAAAACAAACTCTAACAACAAAACTATTTTTTTTTGGTTTCGCTTTTTAAAACGATAAAACATAATCTGATACACCGGGTTAAATTAGCCAGTTGACATGAATCATGTTTAGATTTACCTCTGAACAGTAATACACACACACATATAAAATAATCAATTTGGAGATGCTTAAAAGACATGAGTACAAGCTCTTCAATCTGAGAAGTTGTTCCCTACATGAAACTATACTAAGTTACTGAATTATATAATAGTTAAAAAATATCGTAGTCAGTCTGTTACTATGGCAACCTAGTAGTTGACTTCCGTATCACTGTTATTTATATATATATATCACACTATCTTCCTGTACATAGTTACATCATTAGGACTGGCTAGTATGCTAACAGCACTTCAGCAGTATGAGGTGTGTTTACTGTGGCTACGACAGGGTTAGGGCTGTGGTTCCGTGCGGGTTCTAGAGCTGTGGGTCTGGATGTGTGACATCTGGAGAACCGGGAGGAGGAGCTGGAAGGCGTTCTGGATGTATGTGGTGCTGTTAGAACCCTGCGGAACAACGGGACACTGTTAGAACCCTTCGGAACAACAGAACACTGTTAGAACCCTACGGAACACTGTTAGAACCCTTTCGGAACACTGTTAGAACCCTTCGGAACAGGAGAACACTAGAAACCTACAGAACAACATTACACTGTTAGAACCCTTCGGAACAACAGAACACTGTTAGAACCATACAGAACACTGTTAGAAACCTACAGGAACACTGTTAGAACCCTTTCGGAACAGCAGAACACTGTTAGAAACCTACAGAACAACATTACACTGTTAGAACCCTTCGGAACAACAGAACACTGTTAGAACCCTACATAACACTGTTAGAACCCTTCAGAACAACATAACTGTTAGAACCCTACAGAACACTGTTAGAACACCTTCAGAACAACAGAACACTGTTAGATCCCTTCAGAACAACAGAACACTGTTAGAACACTACAGAACAACTGTTATATGTCTTACCTCAAGCAGCACACTGTCTACCAAAGGGTTCAACTCTTCTGCTTTTCTCTGAACCTGGAAAAGGGCAGGAAGGGAGTCAGAGAACCAATGGGTGTGATGATCAGCTGATCACCTGACCTTAATGCCATTCATTTATTGTGTTGGAGACAAAGTCCCAGTACACACACACACACACACACACACACACACACACACAGAGTACATCTTACCCCAACGGTGAGCAGAGTATCAGAGAACTTCCTGGCAAGACAACCCACCTCCCGACACATGGCACACGTCAACCTGCAACAGTCACAGACATTAACGATGCTCAGAATATACATATGAGTGGAAGGTCATCTCCCCTACAGCCTGGTCTCTAGCAGGTTTCTCCTGGTCCTGTCCCCCCCCATACAGCCTGGTCTCTAGCAGGTTTCTCCTGGTCCTGTCCCCCCCCCCCATACAGCCTGGTCTCTAGCAGGTTTCTCCTGGTCCTGTCCCCCCCCCCCATACAGCCTGGTCTCTAGCAGGTTTCTCCTGGTCCTGTCCCCCCCCATACAGCCTGGTCTCTAGCAGGTTTCTCCTGGTCCTGTCCCCCCCCCCATACAGCCTGGTCTCTAGCAGGTTTCTCCTGGTCCTGTCCCCCCCCCCATACAGCCTGGTCTCTAGCAGGTTTCTCCTGGTCCTGTCCCCCCCCCCCATAAAGCCTGGTATCTAGCAGGTTTCTCCTGGTCCTGTCCCCCCCCCCCCATACAGCCTGGTCTCTAGCAGGTTTCTCCTGGTCCTGTCCCCCCCCCCATACAGCCTGGTCTCTAGCAGGTTTCTCCTGGTCCTGTCCCCCCCCCTACAGCCTGGTCTCTAGCAGGTTTCTCCTGGTCCTGTCCCCCCCCCCCATACAGCCTGGTCTCTAGCAGGTTTCTCCTGGTCCTGTCCCCCCCCCCTACAGCCTGGTCTCTAGCAGGTTTCTCCTGGTCCTGTCCCCCCCCCGACAGCCTGGTCTCTAGCAGGTTTCTCCTGGTCCTGTCCCCCCCCCCTACAGCCTGGTCTCTAGCAGGTTTCTCCTGGTCCTGTCCCCCCCCGACAGCCTGGTCTCTAGCAGGTTTCTCCTGGTCCTGTCCCCCCCCCCCCGACAGCCTGGTCTCTAGCAGGTTTCTCCTGGTCCTGCCCCCCCCGACAGCCTGGTCTCTAGCAGGTTTCTCCTGGTCCTGTCCCCCCCCCCGACAGCCTGGTCTTTAGCAGGTTTCTCCTGGTCCTGTCCCCCCCCCCCCCCGACAGCCTGGTCTCTAGCAGGTTTCTCCTGGTCCTGTCCCCCCCCATACAGCCTGGTCTCTAGCAGGTTTCTCCTGGTCCTGTCCCCCCCCCCCATACAGCCTGGTCTCTAGCAGGTTTCTCCTGGTCCTGTCCCCCCCCATACAGCCTGGTCTCTAGCAGGTTTCTCCTGGTCCTGTCCCCCCCCCCATACAGCCTGGTCTCTAGCAGGTTTCTCCTGGTCCTGTCCCCCCCCCATACAGCCTGGTCTCTAGCAGGTTTCTCCTGGTCCTGTCCCCCCCCTACAGCCTGGTCTCTAGCAGGTTTCTCCTGGTCCTGTCCCCCCCCCCCATACAGCCTGGTCTCTAGCAGGTTTCTCCTGGTCCTGTCCCCCCCCCCCATACAGCCTGGTCTCTAGCAGGTTTCTCCTGGTCCTGTCCCCCCCCCCGACAGCCTGGTCTCTAGCAGGTTTCTCCTGGTCCTGTCCCCCCCCATACAGCCTGGTCTCTAGCAGGTTTCTCCTGGTCCTGTCCCCCCCCCCCCCCATACAGCCTGGTCTCTAGCAGGTTTCTCCTGGTCCTGTCCCCCCCCCCCATACAGCCTGGTCTCTAGCAGGTTTCTCCTGGTCCTGTCCCCCCCCATACAGCCTGGTCTCTAGCAGGTTTCTCCTGGTCCTGTCCCCCCCCCATACAGCCTGGTCTCTAGCAGGTTTCTCCTGGTCCTGTCCCCCCCCCCCATACAGCCTGGTCTCTAGCAGGTTTCTCCTGGTCCTGTCCCCCCCCTACAGACTGGTCTTTAGCAGGTTTCTCCTGGTCCTGTCCCCCCCCCCCCCCATACAGCCTGGTCTCTAGCAGGTTTCTCCTGGTCCTGTCCCCCCCCCATACAGCCTGGTCTCTAGCAGGTTTCTCCTGGTCCTGTCCCCCCCCTACAGCCTGGTCTCTAGCAGGTTTCTCCTGGTCCTGTCCCCCCCCCCATACAGCCTGGTCTCTAGCAGGTTTCTCCTGGTCCTGTCCCCCCCCGACAACCTGGTCTCTAGCAGGTTTCTCCTGGTCCCCCCCCCATACAGCCTGGTCTCTAGCAGGTTTCTCCTGGTCCTGCCCCCCCCCCATACAGCCTGGTCTCTAGCAGGTTTCTCCTGGTCCTGTCCCCCCCCTTACAGCCTGGTCTCTAGCAGGTTTCTCCTGGTCCTGTCCCCCCCCATACAGCCTGGTCTCTAGCAGGTTTCTCCTGGTCCTGTCCCCCCCCATACAGCCTGGTCTCTAGCAGGTTTCTCCTGGTCATGTCCCCCCCCCCCCCCCTACAGCCTGGTCTCTAGCAGGTTTCTCCTGGTCCAGTCCCCCCCCCCATACAGCCTGGTCTCTAGCAGGTTTCTCCTGGTCCTGTCCCCCCCCCATACAGCCTGGTCTCTAGCAGGTTTCTCCTGGTCCTGTCCCCCCCCCCCATACAGCCTGGTCTCTAGCAGGTTTCTCCTGGTCCTGTCCCCCCCCCCCATACAGCCTGGTCTCTAGCAGGTTTCTCCTGGTCCTGTCCCCCCCCCGACAGCCTGGTCTCTAGCAGGTTTCTCCTGGTCCTGTCCCCCCCCCCATACAGCCTGGTCTCTAGCAGGTTTCTCCTGGTCCTGTCCCCCCCCATACAGCCTGGTCTCTAGCAGGTTTCTCCTGGACCTGTCCCCCCCCCCCCATACAGCCTGGTCTCTAGCAGGTTTCTCCTGGTCCTGTCCCCCCCCGACAGCCTGGTCTCTAGCAGGTTTCTCCTGGTCCTGTCCCCCCCCCCCCCCCCGACAATCTGGTCTCTAGCAGGTTTCTCCTGGTCCTGTCCCCCCATACAGCCTGGTCTCTAGCAGGTTTCTCCTGGTCCTGTCCCCCCCTACAGCCTGGTCTCTAGCAGGTTTCTCCTGTCCCCCCCCCGACAGCCTGGTCTCTAGCAGGTTTCTCCTGGTCCTGTCCCCCCCCGACAGCCTGGTCTCTAGCAGGTTTCTCCTGGTCCTGTCCCCCCCCGACAGCCTGGTCTCTAGCAGGTTTCTCCTGGTCCTGTCCCCCCCCCATACAGCCTGGTCTCTAGCAGGTTTCTCCTGGTCCTGTCCCCCCCCCATACAGCCTGGTCTCTAGCAGGTTTCTCCTGGTCCTGTCCCCCCCCCCATACAGCCTGGTCTCTAGCAGGTTTCTCCTGGTCCTGTCCCCCCCCCATACAGCCTGGTCTCTAGCAGGTTTCTCCTGGTCCTGTCCCCCCCCCCCCGACAGCCTGGTCTCTAGCAGGTTTCTCCTGGTCCTGTCCCCCCCCATACAGCCTGGTCTCTAGCAGGTTTCTCCTGGTCCTGTCCCCCCCCCGACAGCCTGGTCTCTAGCAGGTTTCTCCTGGTCCTGTCCCCCCCCCCCCATACAGCCTGGTCTCTAGCAGGTTTCTCCTGGTCCTGTCCCCCCCCCTACAGCCTGGTCTCTAGCAGGTTTCTCCTGGTCCTGTCCCCCCCTACAGCCTGGTCTCTAGCAGGTTTCTCCTGGTCCTGTCCCCCCCCCCATTCAGCCTGGTCTCTAGCAGGTTTCTCCTGGTCCTGTCCCCCCCCATACAGCCTGGTCTCTAGCAGGTTTCTCCTGGTCCTGCCCCCCCCGACAGCCTGGTCTCTAGCAGGTTTCTCCTGGTCCTGTCCCCCCCCTACAGCCTGGTCTCTAGCAGGTTTCTCCTGGTCCTGTCCCCCCCTACAGCCTGGTCTCTAGCAGGTTTCTCCTGGTCCTGTCCCCCCCCCCCACAGCCTGGTCTCTAGCAGGTTTCCCTGGTCCTGTCCCCCCCCAACAGCCTGGTCTCTAGCAGGTTTCTCCTGGTCCTGTCCCCCCCCCCCCCGACAGCCTGGTCTCTAGCAGGTTTCTCCTGGTCCTGCCCCCCCCCTACAGCCTGGTCTCTAGCAGGTTTCTCCTGGTCCTGTCCCCCCTACAGCCTGGTCTCTAGCAGGTTTCTCCTGGTCCTGTCCCCCCCCTACAGCCTGGTCTCTAGCAGGTTTCCCCCCCCGACAGACCTGGTCCCCCCCCATACAGCCTGGTCTCTAACAGGTTCCCCCCAACAGACCTGGTGAGTACAGCCTGGTCTCTAACAGGTTTCTCCAGGTCCTGTCCGTGGAGGATACAGCCTGCCACCTTGTGGAGCAGGTTTCTCCTGGTCACCTCCGCCAGGGAGCCCACAGCCTGGTCTGCCTAGCACACAAACACTGGTCCTGTAACACCACAATATATAGACATTAACACACCTACGTGCTTCTAGCATGGAAAGAGAACATGAGACCAGACGGACAGGGGGACGGACAGACAGCCTGGACAGACAGACAGACAGGGGACAGGGGGACCAGACAGACAGAGGGACAGCCTGGACAGACAGACAGTTTTCTCCTGTCCAACATCAGATCTCACCCCTACAGACCTGGTCTCTCAGGTTCCTCATGGTCCTTTGTCTCCCCCCCCTACAGCCTGGTCTCTAGCAGGTTCCTCCTGGTCCTCCTCCTCTTTCCTCTCCTCCAGTTCCTCCCCCTCTTTCTTCAGGTTTCTCCTGGTCCTGTCCTCCCCCCCTCAGCCTGGTTCCTAGCAGGTTTCTCCTGGTCCTCCCCCCTTTCCCTTCTTCTGGTCTCTTGCAGGTTCCCCTCTTTGGTCCTCCTCCCCCCCCATACAGATGGTCTCTAGACAGGTTTCTCCTGGTCTCTCACCCAATCAGCCTGGTCATCCTGGCCTGGGGATGAATTGACATCCGGTCCTTGAACCTAAAATAACAGCCTGGTCAGTATATTCAATTAAAACTGTCTGTTACCTTGTTCAGTTTGTCTGTGGTGACAGCCTGGTCTGTTACCTTGCAGAGTTTGTCTGTGGTGACTGTCCCCTTTGTTGAGTTTGTCTGTGGTGACTGTGTTACCTTGTTGAGTTTGTCTGTGGTGACTGTCCCCCCCTTTACAGTTTGTCTGTGGTGACTGTGTTACCTTGTTGAGTTTGTCTGGGGTGACAGCCTGGTCTGTTACCTTGTTGAGTTTGTCTGTGGTCCTGTGTTACCTTGTTGAGTTTGTCTGGTGACAGCCTGGTCTGTTACCAGAGTTTGTCTGTGGTGGTCCTGTTACCTTGTTGAGTTTGTCTGTGGTGACAGCCTGTTCTCTTGTTCAGTTTGTCTGTGGTGACAGGGACAGCCTGTTACCTTGTTGAGTTTGTCCTGGTGACAGTCCCCCCCCGACGGTCTGTTACCTTGTTCAGTTTGTCTGTGGTGACCTGTCTGTTACCCCGACAGTTTGTCTGTGGTGACAGGGACTCTGTTACCTTGTTCAGTTTGTCTGTGGTGACAGGGCCTGTTACCTTGTTCAGTTTGTCTGTGGTGACAGGGACGGTCTGTTACCTTGTACAGTTTGTCTGTGGTGACAGGGAGGTCTGTTACCTTGTTCAGTTTGTCTGTGGTGATGGTCTGTTACCTTGTTGAGTTTGTCTGTGGTGACTGTGTGTTACCTTGTTGAGTTTGTCTGTGGTGACAGGGACGGTCTGTTACCTTGTTCAGTTTGTCTGTGGTGACAGGGACGGTCTGTTACCTTGTTGAGTTTGTCTGGGGTGACAGTCTGTCTCTTGCAGAGTTTGTCTGGTGACGGTCTGTTACCTTGTACAGTTTGTCTGTGGTGACAGGGTTCTGTTACCTTGTTGAGTTTGTCTGTGGTGACAGCCTGTTACCTTGTTGAGTTTGTCTGGGTGACAGGGACGGTCTGTTACCTTGTTGACAGCCTGGTCTCTTGTTGAGTTTGTCTGTGGTGACAGACCTGGTCTGTTACCTTGTTCAGTTTGTCTGTGGTGACCTTCTGTTACCTTGTTCCCCCCCCAGTTTGACCTGGTGACCTTCTGTTACCTTGTTGAGCCTTGTCTGGGGTGGCAGGTGAAGCTCAAACAGCTTGTCAGTCAGGACATCACAAACTCCCACCATCAGCTGCTGGAAAGAGACAGATTAAACATCAGACCAGAGAGACAGATTAAACATCAGACCAGGGAGCCCACCTGAACACAGATTAAACATGCCAGAGACAGACACACAAACACAATATATAGACATTAACACATCTGGAGAGCTTAAAAGACAGATTAAACATCAGACCAAGAGAACAGATTAAACATCAGACCAGAGACGGACAGACAGACAGGGGGACGGACAGACCAGACAGACAGACAGACAGACAGACAGACAGACCAGACAGAGACAGTTCTCTGTCCAACATCAGATCTCACCTCTACAGACCAGATTTGTCTCTTCCTCAGAGACCTTTATCAGACCTCCCCTCTTTCAGATTAAACATCAGACCAGAGAGACAGATTAAACATCCGGGAGAGAGTCAGATTAAACATCAGTTCAGAGAGACTTTAGCTCCTCCCCCTCTTCATCCCCCTCATCAGACTTCTCAGATTAAACATCAGACCAGAGAGACAGGTTAAACCAGACCTTGTTCAGATTTGTCATCCGCCAGCCCCCGATGATTATCTCAACGGGAGACGAGACAGGTTTCTCCACCTCTCAGACAATCATGCGAGACTCATTCCTGGCCAGAGAGAGGGATGAATTGACATGACACGAATCAACTTGAACAGATTAAAATAACAAACTCTATTAAATTCAGTATATTAAAATAAAACTGTCTGTTACCTTGTTCAGTTTGTCTGTGGTGACAGGGACGGTCTGTTACCTTGACCAGTTTGTCAGATTGTGGTGAGACAGTTAAACATTGACCAGTTTGTCTGTGGTGACTGGGAGAGAGACAGATTAAACATGTTACCTTGTTGAGTTTGTCAGAGTGACAGTAAACAGTTTGTCTGAGTGAGGACGGTCTGTTACCTTGTTGAGTTTGTCTGTGGTGACAGGGACGGTCTGTTACCTTGTTGAGTTTGTCTGTGGTGACAGGGAGGTCTGTTACCTTGTTCAGTTTGTCTGTGGTGACAGGGACGGTCTGTTACCTTGTTCAGTTTGTCTGTGGTGACAGGGACGGTCTGTTACCTTGTTCAGTTTGTCTGTGGTGACAGGGACGGTCTGTTACCTTGTTCAGTTTGTCTGTGGTGACAGGGACAGGTCTGTTACCTTGTTCAGTTTGTCTGGAGGTGATCAGGGACCATCAGATTAAACATCAGACCAGAGAGACAGATTAAACATCAGACCAGAGAGAGACTGAGTTTGTCTGTGGTGACAGGGACGGTCTGTTACCTTGTTGAGTTTGTCTGTGGTGACAGGGACGGTCTGTTACCTTGTTCAGTTTGTCTGTGGTGACAGGGACGGTCTGTTACCTTGACCAGTTTGTCTGTGGTGACAGGGAGGTCTGTTACCTTGTTCAGTTTGTCTGTGGTGACCAGAGGACGGTCTGTTACCTTGAGAGACAGTTTGTCTGGGTGACAGGGACGGTCTGTTACCTTGTTGAGTTTGTCTGTGGTGACAGAGAGGTCTGTTACCTTGTTGAGTTTGTCTGTAAACATGACAGAGAGAGTCTGTTACCTTGTTCAGTTTGTCTGTGGTGACAGAGAGAGTCTGTTACAGTTTGTCTGCTTGCCAGTGAGACAGATTAAACATCTGTTACCTTGAGACAGTTTGTCTGTGGTGACAGAGAGAGACTGTTACCTTGTTGAGTTTGTCTGTGGTGACAGGGACAGATTAAACATCAGTCTGTTACCTTGTTGAGTTTGTCTGTGGTGACAGGGAGATCTGTTACCTTGAGACAGTTTGTCTGTGGTGACAGGGAACATCTGTTACCTTGAGACAGTTTGTCAGAGTGACAGATTAAACATCAGACCGGACAGATTAAACCTTGGGAGTTTGTCTGTGGTGACCAGAGGACAGATTAAACATCAGTTACCTTGTTCAGTTTGTCTGTGGTGAGAGTCTGTTACCTTGTTCAGTTTGTCTGATTAAACATCAAGGGACGAGTCTGTTAAACCTTGACAGTTTGTCTGTAAACATCAGACCAGATTAAACATCAGACCAGAGACGGTCTGTTACCTTGTTCAGTTTGTCTGTAAACATCAGACCAGGACGGTCTGTTACCTTGTTCAGTTTGTCTGTGGAGAGAGTCTGTTACCTTGAGACAGATTTGTCTGTGGGAGAGTCTGTTACCTTGTTCAGTTTGTCTGTGGTGACAGAGAGACGGTCTGTTACCTTGTTCAGTTTGTCTGTGGTGACAGGGACGGTCTGTTACCTTGTTCAGTTTGTCTGTGGTGACAGGGACTATGTCTGTTACCTTGTTCAGTTTGTCTAAAAGACTTATTAAATGGAGTGGCCTTTTAATATTGTGGAGTTTGTCAATGGTGACTGTGTTTTTTGTTGAGTTTGTCTGTGGTGACATTTTTGTCAGATTTGTAAATGAGTTTGACTGTGACGGTGTTACTTTGTTGAGTTTGTCTGTGGTGACTGTGTTACCTTGTTGAGTTTGTCTGGGGTGACAGGGGGTCTGTTACCTTGTTCAGTTTGTCTGTGGTGACAGGGACGGTCTGTTACCTTGTTCAGTTTGTCTGTGGACAGGGACTAGGTCTGTTACCTTGTTCAGTTTGTCTGTGGTGACGGTCTGTTACCTTGTTGAGTTTGTCTGTGGTGACAGGGACGGTCTGTTACCTTGTTCAGTTTGTCTGTGGTGACAGGGACAGGGTCTGTTACCTTGTTGAGTTTGTCTGTGGTGACAGGGACTAGGTCTGTTACCTTGTTCAGTTTGTCTGTGGTGACAGGAGACAGGGTCTGTTACCTTGTTCAGTTACTGGTGACAGGGACTGTCTGTTACCTTGTTCAGTGAGACAGGGTCTGTCTACCTTGTTCAGTTTGTCTGCTGGTGACAGTGAGACAGGGTCTGTTACCTTGTTCAGTTTGTCTGTGGTTCAGGGACAGGGTCTGTTACCTTGTTGAGTTTGTCTGTGGTGACGGTCTGTTACCTTGTTCAGTTTGTCTGGTCTGGTGACAGGGACGGTCTGTTACCTTGTTCAGTTTGACTGTGGTGACTAGTGTTACTTTGTGAGAGTTTGTCTGTGGTGACTGTGTTACCTTGTTGAGTTTGTCTGTGGTGATGTGTTACCTTGTTGAGTTTGTCTGGTTCAGTGAGACAGGGAGGTCTGTTACCTTGTTGAGTTTGTCTAGGTCTGTGTTACTTTGTTCAGTATTACTGTCTTGACTGGTTCTTGTTGTGAGACAGGTTGTCTGTGGTCAGACAGGGAGTCTTACCTTGTGAGACAGTTTGTCTGTGATTCAGGAGACAGGGTCTAGGTTACCTTGTTGAGTTTGTCTGTGGTGACAGTGACAGGGTCTAGGTTACCTTGTTCAGTTTGTCTGAGACAGGGTCTGTTCTTGTTCAGTTTGTCTGTGGTGACAGGGACGGTCTGTTACCTTGTTCAGTTTGTCTGTGGTGACAGGGACGGTCTGTTACCTTGTTCAGTTTGTCTGTGGTCAGTGAGGGACGGTCTGTTACCTTGTTCAGTTTGTCTGTGGTGACAGGGACGGTCTGTTACCTTGTTCAGTTTGTCTGTGGTTCAGTGAGACAGGGTCTAGGTTACCTTGTTCAGTGAGACAGGGACTAGGTCTGCTGGTTCGGTCCTGTTCAGTGAGACAGTTTGGTGGTGACAGGGAGGTCTGTTACCTTGTTCAGTTTGTCTGTGGTGACTGTGTTACTTTGAGACAGGGTTTGTCTGTCAGTGAGACATCTGCTGGTCTGTTTCCTTGTTGAGTTTGTCTGGTTCAGTGAGACAGGGACGGTCTGTTACCTTGTTCAGTTTGTCTGTGGAGACAGGGACGGTCTGTTACCTTGTTCAGTTTGTCTGTGGTGACAGGGACGGTGTGTTACCTTGTTCAGTTTGTCTGACAGGTTGACATCAGGTCTGTTACCTTCAGTGAGACAGTTTGTCTGTGGTCAGACTGTGTTACCTTGTTGAGTTTGACTGTGGTGTCTGTTACCTTGAGACAGTTTGTCTGTGGTTCAGGAGACAGGGTCTGTCTACCTGGTTCAGTGTTGACCTCTGTACGACCTTGGCTGTTACCTTGAGAGTTTGTCTGTGTTGACACTTCTGTTACCTTGTTCAGTGAGAGTTTGTCTGGTTCAGTGAGACAGCTAGGTCGTGAAGCTCAAACAGCAACTCAGTCAGGACAGGGTCACAAACTCCTCCCCATCAGCTGCTGGAAAGAGACAGATTAAACATCAGACCAGAGAGACAGATTAAACATCAGACCAGAGAGACAGATTAAACATCAACGGGAGAGAGACAGATTAAACATCAGACAAGAGAGAGACAGATTAAACATCAACTGGGAGAGAGACAGATTAAACATCAGATCTGCTGACAGATTAAACATCAGACCAGAGAGACAGATTAAACATCAGACCAGAGAGACAGATTAAACATCAGACCAGAGAGAGACAGATTAAACATCAGACCAGAGAGACAGATTAAACATCAGACCAGAGAGACAGATTAAACATCAGTACCAGAGAGACAGATTAAACATCAACTGGTTCAGTGAGACAGATTAAACATCAGACTGGTTCAGTGAGACAGATTAAACATCAGACTGGTTCAGAGAGACAGATTAAACATCAGACCTGGTTCAGAGAGACAGATTAGACATCTGCTGGTTCAGAGAGACAGATTAAACATCAGACAAGAGAGACAGATTAAACATCAGACAGTGAGACAGACAGATTAAACATCAGACCAGAGAGGACAGATTAAACATCAGACCTGGAGTGAGACAGATTAAACATCAGCAGAGAGAGACAGATTAAACATCAGAGAGACAGATTAAACATCAACTGGAGTGAGACAGATTAAACATCAGACCAGAGAGACAGATTAAACATCAACTGGTTCAGTGAGACAGATTAAACATCTGGTTCAGTGAGACAGATTAAACATCTGACAGATTAAACATCAGAGAGACAGATTAAACATCAGACCCAGAGAGGACAGATTAAACATCAGACAGGGAGGAGACAGATTAAACATCAACGTCTTGAGAGACAGATTAAACATCAGACCAGAGCTGAGACAGATTAAACATCTGCTGGTTCAGAGAGACAGATTAAACATCAGACAGTGAGAGAGACAGATTAAACATCAGACCAGGGTCTAGGACAGATTAAACATCTTGGCTGGTTCAGAGAGACAGATTAAACATCAACAGAGAGACAGGTTAAACATCTTGTTCAGTGAGACAGGGTTAAACATCAGACCAGAGAGACAGATTAAACATCTGCTGGGAGAGTTAAACTCAACTGGTTCAGTGAGACAGATTAAACATCAGACATTCAGAGAGACAGATTAAACATCAGACTGGTTCAGTGAGACAGGATTAAACATCAGTTCAGAGACAGACAGAGAGACAGATTAAACATCAGTTCAGTGAGACAGATTAAACATCAACCAGAGAGACAGATTAAACATCAGACCAGAGAGACAGATTAAACATCAGACCAGAGAGACAGATTAAACATCAGGTTCAGAGAGACAGATTAAACATCAACAGAGAGACAGATTAAACATCAACTGGGAGAGAGACAGATTAAACATCAACGGGAGAGAGACAGATTAAACATCAGACTGGTTCAGAGAGACAGATTAAACATCAACTGGGAGTGAGACAGATTAAACATCAGACCAAGAGAGACAGATTAAACATGAGACAGGGAGGAGACAGATTAAACATCAGACCAGAGTGAGACAGATTAAACATCAACTGGTTCAGAGAGACAGATTAAAGATCAGACCTGGTTCAGAGACACAGATTAAACATCAGACAGGGTCTAGGTCTAAATTCAGAGACAGATTAAACATCAGACCAGAGAGACAGATTAAACATCAACTGGGAGAGAGACAGATTAAACATCAGACCAGGTCTGACAGGTTAAACAGGGAGGTCTGACAGATTAAACATCAGACCAGAGAGGACAGATGAAACATCAGACCAGAGTCTGACAGGTTAAACATCTACGGGACCTTGAGACTGATTAAACATCAGACCAGAGAGACAGATTAAACATCAGAGTGAGACAGATTAAACATCAGTTCAGAGAGACAGATTAAACATCAACGGGAGAGAGACAGATTAAACATCAGACCTAGAGAGAGACAGATTAAACATCAAGGTTTGAGAGTTCACAGATTAAACATCTGGACCAGTGAGACAGATTAAAGGTCTGCTGGTCAGTACCACTCAGACCAGCAGACAGAGAGACAGAGGGTCTAAGGTTCTGGTTCGGGAGTGAGACAGGATTAAACATCAGACAAGAGAGACAGATTAAACATCAACTGGGAGAGAGACAGATTAAACATCAGACCAGAGACAGATTAAAGATCAGGGTCTAGTCTGCTGGTTCAGTGAGACAGGAGTAGGTCTGATATTTTAAGTGAAACAGGGTCTAATCTTGGTTCAGTGAGACAGGGTTATTAAATTAAGTGAGACAGGGTCTTGGTTAATATAGACACATGGTCTGTGGTTCAGTGAGAAGGGTCTAGGTCTGCTTTTCATATGAATTAAAGGCTAAAGTGCCAACATTTTTGTCTGATTTCAACAGTAAAGACAGGGAGACTGCTGGTTCAGTGAGACAATTCCACCACTTCTGCTGATTCAGTGAGACAGGGTATTGTAGGTCTGCTGGTTGTAAACGATTTTCGGACATCTTGGCTGGTTCAGTGAGACAGGGTCTAGGTCTGCTGGTTCAGTGAGACAGGGTCTAGGTCTGCTGGTTCAGTGAGACAGGGTCTAGGTCTGCTGGTTCAGTGAGACAGGGTCTAGGTCTGCTGGTTCAGTGAGACAGGGTCTAGGTCTGCTAGTTCAGTGAGACAGGGTCTAGGTCTGCTGGTTCAGTGAGACAGGGTCTGAGGTCTGCTGATTCAGTGAGACAGGGTCTAGGTCTGCTGGTTCAGTGAGACAGGGTCTAGGTCTGCTGGTTCAGTGAGACAGGGTCTAGGTCTGCTGGTTCAGTGAGACAGGGTCTAGGTCTGCTGGTTCAGTGAGACAGGGTCTAGGTCTGCTGGTTCAGTGAGACAGGGTCTAGGTCTGCTGGTTCAGTGAGACAGGGTCTAGGTCTGCTGGTTCAGTGAGACAGGGTCTAGGTCTGCTGGTTCAGTGAGACAGGGTCTAGGTCTGCTGGTTCAGTGACCAGGGTCTAGGTCTGCTGGTTCAGTGAGACAGGGTCTAGGTCTGCTGGTTCAGTGAGACAGGGTCTAGGTCTGCTGGTTCAGTGAGACAGGGTCTAGGTCTGCTGGTTCAGTGAGACAGGGTCTAGTCTGCTGGTTCAGTGAGACAGGGTCTAGGTCTGTGGTTATCTATTCAGCTGTGACAGTATCAGTATTGGTTCACCCAGCTGTGTGTATCAGTATTTAAGTGACCCAGCTGTGTTTATTCAGTAGTTACAGGACCTAGCTGTGTTTATCAGTATTTAAGGACCCAGCTGTGTGTATCAGTATTTAAGGACCCAGCTGTGTTGTATCAGTATTTAACAACCCAGCTGTGTTTATCAGTATTTACAGGACCCAGCTGTGTTTATCAGTATTTAAGGACCCAGCTGTGTTTATTCAGTAGTTAAGGACCCAGCTGTGTTTATCAGTATTTAAGGACCCAGCTGTGTTTATTAGTAGTTAAGGACCCAGCTGTGTTTATCAGTATTTATTAAGGACCCAGCTGTGTTTATCAGTATTTAAGGACCCAGCTGTGTTTATCAGTATTTATCAGCTGTGTTTATCAGTATTTAAGGACCCAGCTGTGTTTATCAGTATTTAACGACCCAGCTGTGTTTATCAATATTTAAGGACCCAGCTGTGTTTATCAGTATTTAAGGACCCAGCTGTGTTTATTAGTGGTTAAGGACCCAGCTGTGTTTATTAGTGGTTAAGGACCCAGCTGTGTGTATCAGTATTTAAGGACCCAGCTGTGTTTATCAGTATTTAACGACCCAGCTGTGTTTATCAGTATTTAACGACCCAGCTGTGTTTATCAGTATTTAACGACCCAGCTGTGTTTATCAGTATTTAAGGACCCAGCTGTGTTTATCAGTATTTAACGACCCAGCTGTGTGTATCAGTATTTAACGACCCAGCTGTGTTTATCAGTAGTTAAGGACCCAGCTGTGTTTATCAGTATTTAACGACCCAGCTGTGTTTATCAGTATTTAACGACCCAGCTGTGTTTATTAGTGGTTAAGGACCCAGCTGTGTTTATCAATATTTAACGACCCAGCTGTGTTTATCAATATTTAAGGACCCAGCTGTGTTTATCAGTAGTTAAGGACCCAGCTGTGTTTATCAGTATTTAACGACCCAGCTGTGTTTATCAGTATTTAAGGACCCAGCTGTGTTTATCAGTATTTAAGGACCCAGCTGTGTTTATCAGTATTTAAGGACCCAGCTGTGTTTATCAGTATTTAAGGACCCAGCTGTGTTTATTAGTATTTAAGGACCCAGTTGTGTTTATCAGTATTTAAGGACCCTGCTGTGTTTATCAGTAGTTAAGGACCCAGCTGTGTTTATCAGTAGTTAAGGAACCAGCTGTGTTTATCAGTATTTAAGGACCCAGCTGTGTTTATCAGTATTTA